>NW_012151729.1:4705116-4706663 GCF_000956105.1 Propithecus coquereli
GCTGTTTGTTGATGATTTATAACCTTTTAATTGATTCGAACTTATACATTATTTTTTATTCCACATGTCCAGTAGTCATATATTCCAAAGCTGCTTTGGTGTTTACATGCTTAGGTTAAATCCAGGTAGCTCACCCCTGTTACTGCCTGAGTGTTGAAGTGGTTTTACTGCTCTGTATTAACTTAATGCTAAAAAAAATGGTAAGTAAAAGCAGATATTGTCACTGTCCTCTGGGAACATTCAGTGCACTGGTGGAAGTTAGTATCCATTAATGAAGGGAACTCTAACTTATTGCATGACCATTTTCCACAGATGCTCTGTGAGTCAACTTCCCTCATAGCACATGTTATATCACTTAGTTCTTACAAAAATCTTGTTAGATACACATCAGTTTCATACTTTAGCCAAAATAAAAGTGAGACTTGGAAAATTTAACACTATTTAAAAACTGACATTTGGTAAGAAAAATATAGTGTTTTTACTGTGGATTTAAATTTTAAATTTTATTTTATTTGTCAAATTGATAGGTTGTTTTTAGTTTACATTTATTTAGTGATTAGTGATATTGAATATCTCTTTAGATGTTCATTATTCATGTTTTATACTCATTGATCTTAAATTTTATTTATTATAATTTTATTATTAACACTTTCCCTCATTTAGTATTTTTCAAACTATTTTTTTTGAAATTTTTATTAATGGCTTTATTGAGGTTTAATTGATATACAATAAAATGCATATAACTAAAGTATGAAATTTTATAAGTTTTGACCTATATATGAACCTGAGAACCCATCACCACAATCAAGATAATGAAAACATCCATCACTTCCAAAAGATTCTTCATGTCTATTGGTAATACCTCCTTTCTTCTTCCTGCTCCCTCCACCTCCAAGTTCCCAGGCAGGCAGGGATCTCTTTTCTGTCAGTTTACATTAACCTGTGTTTTTTAGAATTTTATATAAATGGAATATGGTACAATGCACACTATCTGGAGGATAGGCACATTTTGACTCAAACAGAACAAAACAAATTTATGTAACCAAAAAGTTTGCACCCACAAAATATTGTGAAATAAATTAAAAAAAAGAAATACAAAGTAAATAGAATAGCCAAAATAAATTTGGAAAAAAGTACAAAGTTGGAAGACTGTCACAACTGTATTTTAAGATTTATTATAAAGCTACAATAATCAAGACAATATGTGTTCAGCATAAAGATAGACAAATAGATTAATGGTGTAAAGATAACCAAATACATTAAAGGAACATAATACAGAATCCAGAAATGACCTGCAAATATATGGAAAACTGATTTTCAATATAAATGAAATGGAGAAAGGATAATCTATTAACAAATTTTGCTGAAATAACTGGATATCCGTGTGCAAAAATATGAACTGGATTCTTACCTCTCACCACCTACAAAAATTAACTCAAACTGATCATGGACATATATGTAAATATTACAGCTATGTAGCTTCTAAAAGAAAATATATGTATATACCCATCCCTTTATGGGTATATCCATACATAATGGGTGCAATG
>NW_012151729.1:4713873-4715082 GCF_000956105.1 Propithecus coquereli
GAAATATATTTATAGTCATATATCTCTTTAAGAATCTAATGAAAGCTTTGGGCCTTCTCTTGAGAAAAAAGTACATTTAGAATTTATTTTGCATATGGCTCCTCGGACCCTCTGAAGACAATAACGTATCCTCAAAACATCTTAAATCAGTTTCACATCATGTCCAGATATAACCTTCATTAAAAACAAACAGGAGTATGGTTTAAAATTGCAGGTACTTTAGCTCTACCAGACACCTATATTAGTATCTCTAACACGAGGATGTTTATTTTTTTGTTTTTACATACAATCCTGAGATTCTTAGATCTATTAGGGTTTACAGATTGTTGACCTAGGTCCTGAAGTATTAGCACTGAAGGAAAGACCAGGATTCATGACTGTTTTGGCACTTTGGAAACAGAGGATCATAGGTAATTACAAGATTTGGGGAAACCTAGAAAATAAATAATTCCAGAAACCAGAAGCTACTCTGTAACTAACTTTATTTGCCTTGGAACAAACTTGAGAATAATATAGGATCCATCAGATCTGTAAGACACATGCTGACCTCACAGTGGAACACCCAGGGAAATAATTGTTTAAAGAAAATTGCAAGTAAATTTTGAAGTTCCAGGTAACTTGGTCCATATAGATGTTTAACATTTCCCCTCATGCTTCAGACTCAGTTTTCCACTACTCAACCTGGGGGAAAAAAAAGATAATGAGAGGAATTCAGGACCAAGTAATAGCAATCCTCCCACCTCAGTCTCCCAAAGTGCTGGGATTACAGGCATAAGCCACCATACCAGCCCCTCCTCCACTTCTTAAAGTACTGCCTGGTATCTAGTGAGTGTTCAATAAATATTTGAGGAATGAATGACTCAAAAGTAAATTTGCTCCTACTTTAATAACTGAATAAACCACATTCCCCCAGATATCGACTGAATTTGCTGTTCAGGGGTTAAGTATCTTTTTGTTTCCTTTGGACAAATTATAGCCAAGCCACTATTGAGAGGTAACTAGAGAGATATGGAGAGAAATAGTCTTTATTGACTATGAATCAGAAAAGTACTTCCTGATACAAAGAAATACAAAGCCTTCTTACCTCCTTGCTTCATTAAATACACAGCGGTTACCATAGGTTTTTCCATCAGAACCACAGACTGGTTTGTAGAGAGACTGACATTTTGTTTTTCCAGTTTTGTTCTTGCTGCTGGTATTGCTAGTCTG
>NW_012151729.1:4715132-4718286 GCF_000956105.1 Propithecus coquereli
AAGAGTGCAGCAAAAAGGTGCTATCTCTGAAGCAGAGGGTAAGCATGACCCCCCACCAGACTAACCTCTGTGCTCCTCGTTTTACATCTTCTTCTGCAGAAAGATACATACTCACGTCTCTTTACTAACCTCTCAAACGCATGCCCCACAGGCCAGCTAGTATGGTGCACTCCAACAAGTGTCCTCTATCCAGAAATCTCCCAGAAAAAGTGATTATATTCACTCTTATGCCCATGTTCTATCTGAAAGTTTACCAGTTCACTAGTTAAAACCCACTTTCCATTCTCATGAGAATGGGTTCAAGCATCACACTCTGACCTCTGGACACACAGTTGTACTCAGAACCGTCCTCAGTCCAAACTTTCTGCCTTCTGGTGACAAGTGTCAACAAATCCCTTTGGCCTCTTTAAGACAGGAAGCAGATTCAAAATATCTGTTCTCTTTTGAAAGTTTAGTAAATTTGGATTTCTGTAATTCTATTTTCTAAAGTATATAGTGTCAAAACAACCATAATAGCAACAATGAAACAACACACAAAAAAACCCTTGCACTGATTCAGTAACCAGAGGAGGGCCTGTGTGAAGCTCAGTTGGTGTTTACATGCTTAGGTTAAATCCAGGTAGCTCACCCCTGTTACTGCCTGAGTGGTGAAGTGGTTTTACCCATGTTACGGGAGCAGCAACATCAGGAATATTGAAGTCTGCTTTTGGTTTCCATTTTCTTTCTCTCTCTTAAACACCTCTATTATCTCAGAGCATAGTCTTCTCCTTACTCTCCCTCTTGCACAAGTTTAATAATATATTCATTTTTTTCTTCATGAAGCTGTATTAAGTAATTTCCATATTGAACATTTCCTTTACTAGTTGATTTAAAACACTTATAGCCTGCTGTGAGCAATAGGCAAGCTCTCCTACTCAATCTCTGCTGACGAATATATGTAAGGGATGTCTAGTACCTGAGTTATAAAGAGCTTCCCAGTCACTCCAGGCTTCGGTCTACATTTCCATCAAACGTCCTGCACCAGAAGAAGTGGTCTACCACAGGTATCTCTGATGATTTCTATGTAAATAATCAAAAGAACTAATCTAAGCATAATATTCACTTTGCTATAATAAAGGAGCACGTTAAGAGCTTTTTAGATTTGGGTTCTTCGATTAAATTGGCATGGAACATTACTTGTGTCAAAGTTTCTTTCTAAATCCTGGGTTTCTTTGCTGCTAAAAATAGCAGGAAGGATAAAGGTAAGAGCTGCCCACCAAACACAAAACTTACGTACAGACAGTTTAAATATTGTATCCCTAAAATTTATCATAAATATATAAGATAGATATTATAATTCTCATATTTACAATGTGAAAACTGTGGATTAGAAAGTTCAAATGTTGAGTCACATCACTCAGCATGAAATTGGATTTATACTGAGGTCTTTCCTCTGCCAAAATTCTTTCCACTGAGTCAGACTGTGAAGGACATTGGTTAATTAGGGAGAAAATAACCGAATAAATACCTTCCTCTTTTTAAAGGTCTCTAGTGTTCCCCCAGATACCTCTGAGGTAAAGAATAAATTTTTGCCATATAAGGCATTGCCTCAACTGGTCTCAACTTCACTCCCGGGCCTTCACTCTCTTCTGGTCCAAATATTCGCATCCTGTTCCCCAGATCAGCTTCCCCAAACTTGGTTGCACATAAGATTCATCCAGGAAATTTAAAAACATGTCAATGCCTAAACCTCATCTACTAACCACTGAATCATGATTTTGATGGCAGGACAGTACATTTAAAGTATTTAAAGAGTCTCCATCGTTCTAATATGCATACAGTGTTTTTGAAATACTAAAGACTTAGGGCCATGTATCATTATCATTCCCAAACTCTTATTTCTTTTTTCTGCTTCATTCTCTTGTCCCTTTCCAACCTGCTTCCAAAGAGTTCACGTATCTTCTTTATCTCAGCATCGATAACTACTTATTACCTCTGGGTTCATCAGATTAAATTGTTTCCCAGCCTCCTGCTGAGGGAAGATCTATTGCGAAGTATTTGTGAGGCGCTTCTCATGACTTACTTTACAGCTTCCGGGGAGAACACAGAATACCTCTGTATCTTACCTGCCCCGAGGCATCTGTCCTGTCCCCATTTAGCTCCTCACTCACAGATCAATAAAATAGAGGTAGCTGGAGAGAGATGGATGGCTGAAGAGGAGGGTGAACAAGATCAAGATCATCACAGTCTCCTGACCAGAGCTGTTGACCTTGCAACACATTCTTTCTCTGTGTGAATGTGGTCCTGTTAAAATTCCAAATAATGATGAAACAGCCTGGGATACTGGGACTAGGTCAATACAGAGGAAAATTTACTTAGATTCTATCCAATTGAATTTGAGACTGAGTTTCCTGGTGAATCATTAGATTCTAGGAGTCAAAAGTATGGGGTGGAGTTCAGGAAGAGAATTCTGCAGTTGATTCTTGAATTTTGCTCATTGCTAATGAGATGTGGGATCGAATGCCCTTAATAATATTTATTTTAATGGCTTGTACAGCATTTTATTAATACATCTTCTCTTCCTCGCTTTTCCAGACTGCAGCTCTCCATAGCACATTGGGCTACTGTTGTTTTCCTCTACTTAGATTTAATTCCTTACCCTGTCTGATACCACAGGATAATTTTGGCTGTGAGCCCTATTCCAGTGAATTTGTTCCTGCTGCATTTGTTATATTGAATCTATATATTCCAAATATCAATTGCTGTCTGAATTGCCTACTGCAAAATCTGCCTCCAGTGATTGAAACCAGGGCTGTAAAAGTACTTTCCTTCATTGCCAACCTCTGCTGACATTTTTAACAGCTCTGATCCTGCCATTAAGCTCATTATGTCTAATATTTAGCTCACTTTTCTTCAATCTTGATATTATTCTGTTCATACCTTTTATTCTAAGCTATCTAGATGCTTTATTGCTGTTTGTTGACCACGAATGACCCTAAGGCAGTGGTAGATTACTACTGGGAGTTAGAAAGAACACATGGTGTCACACATGTTGTTTTACATACTTTCTCTCCAGTATTCTGAGATCAACTGTCAACTGTGGTACTTTTTTTGCCTAGGATATTAATTCATAATTGGTGCTGTTTGTTGATGATTTATAACCTTTTAATTGATT
>NW_012151729.1:4719977-4752697 GCF_000956105.1 Propithecus coquereli
CTTGTATTTAATCCATATGACAGTACTGAAATAAGAATATATTTTTTTCCATTTTATAGCCACAGGCATAGAAGCATGGAGCATTTAAGCACCCAAGCTGTGATTCAAACTGAGTTATCTACTCCAGAGCTCTTGCTCTTACTCCGTGTCAGACTGCCTTCACTTTACTTTGTGACAAGTCTTCCTGCACATGAAAAAACAATAGTCAGGAAAAAGTCATATTGGCACATATAAAACACATATGGTCATAATTTATTGATTAGTTTTTTTTTCTTTACTCATGAAAGAAAAATGATGCAGAAAGTAAGAAGAATTTATTTAAATAGCACCCGAGGGCTTTCCTTTGTATGCGAGCTACAGAATGGCAGAAACCTATTAATATAAAGAGGCTTTGACTAACAGGTGGAGCAGAGACACTAAAGAGAATGATAAGACTTTGTAATAGGGGACTTATTCTTCTCAGAATCAAGATGTTTTAGGGAGATGAAAAGATTCCTCAGGATTTTGCATTGCCATAAAGCTTACAACTCTTTCACAATAATCAATTTCTTTCATTCACACATACTGTGTAATGTGAACATGGGTCTCGCTCTTATTTCATAATGAATATAAAATTACAAAGCTTTAAGTAATACCCTAAAGACTCAGAGACCAATCTGTGGAGGTATTAAGGTCTGGATGTTAGGAATCTCCCTGGGAGATCACTACTTCATGCAAGCCAAGGGACATTGACAAGAGGAACAAGTGGCTTTCATCTGAAAGGGTTATGAGGAAGGACAATTTATAAGGTAAAAAAATAAAGTTTCCTTTAAGATGATGAGATGGAGGAAATGTTTTAGAAAACTTTTTAAATGTGAGTATCAAACGGAGTGTTCAGAGTCATGGCTAAGTGAAATTAGGAGGCTGATTTTGGGAGAGAGACTGGTGAGTGAAGGTAAAAGTACGGCAGGACTCAGAAGGGAACACAGGAGTCAAGCTAATCAGATGGATGTTGATTTTCTTGCAATGATGGCTCTCAAGGGTCAGGCATTTTTTCATCCACCTAACATGCAATCCAGGAGAATCTATCATATGCCTCACTTATTCTAGTATCTGTGGATACAGGTTTGGAAAGAACTGGTACTTTCTTCAAGGAGTTCATGATCTAGTTGAAGAAGTAGATAATCAATTACAAAGTAATATGGTAAGTTCAATGATGGAGGAAATCATTGGTATTAGGAATACGTTAGTGAAAAATTGAAGGGCTCTGTATGATATGGGTGGTATTTGAGCAACACTGACATGAAATGAAGTTGGATGGCATACAGGGGCTCAATCATGAAAATCCTTAAATGTCATGTTTAAGAATTTGAGTTTCGTCTTCTAAGTAGTATGGAACCACTGAAGAATTTTAAGCAGGGAACTAAAATATCAAATTTTTTTTATTTAGAAACATCTCTTTGGTAGTTTGCAGATTTTAGATGGGACAGAAATGGGCATGAAATTTAAACCTGGTGTTGATGGACGTCTGAGTTAGTCTGATATAGGTAGAGGGTCTTTAGCAGACAATGATAGAGGGGAATGAAAGATGGAATAAAAGTGCATGGCATTCATTAATGATCATTAGTGTTGTGTGCGAAAACAATCAGCTCCAAAGTTCCATTCATTTTGTTTAATCTGTTTCACCACAAATTATTTGCCATTAGTACAAGGTGTTCTGCTGACCACTTCGAGTCTTGGAAAATAGAATGGCTAATGTATTAGTAAGTTAATGGAGAAAAAAAATATGTTAACACTAACCTTAATGTTCAGTATATTGTCATTCAAAGCGTTGTCTACATTTCTTCTTTCTCCTTTATTGTAAAGAGACCTTGATTTCCTTTGCTGACTAGATGTCCCTGGCTTCCCTTGTTGACAGGAAGTCCCTGCCTTCTCTTGTTTGCTAGATGACTCTGGTTTCCCTTGTTGGCTAGAAGATCCTAGATTCCCTTG
This sequence comes from Propithecus coquereli, assembly GCF_000956105.1. Lineage (NCBI taxonomy): Eukaryota > Metazoa > Chordata > Mammalia > Primates > Indriidae > Propithecus > Propithecus coquereli. The sequence continues at coordinate 4,721,949 of NW_012151729.1, forward strand.
CTGGCTAGATGACCCCAGATGTCCTTGCCAGTTAGAAAACATTAGCTTTCTTTGCTTCCATTGTTGACTAGATGATCCAGGCTTCCCTTGTTGGTAGGACAACTCTAGATTCCCTTGCTGGCTAGATGACCCTAGATTCCCTTGTTGACTGGAAGACTCTGCCTTCTTGTGCTGGCTAGATGACCCTGGTTTCCCTTGCTGGCTAGAAGACCCTGGTTTCCCTTGCTGACTAGATGACCCTGGTTTCCCTTGCTGGCTAGAAGACCCTGGTTTCCCTTGCTGACTAGATGACCCTGGTTTCCCTTGCTGGCTAGAAGACCCTGGTTTCCCTTGCTGGCTAGAAGACCCTGGCTTTCCTTGGTAGATAGATGACCCTAGATTCCCTTGCTGGCTAGAAGACCCTGGTTTCCCTTGCTGGCTAGAAGACCCTGGCTTCCCTTGGTAGATAGATGACCCTAGATTCCCTTGCTGGCTAGAAGACCCTGGTTTCCCTTGCTGGCTAGAAGACCCTGGTTTCCCTTGCTGACTAGAAGACCCTGGTTTCCCTTGGTGGATAGATGACCCTAGATTTCCTTGCTGACTAGAAGATCCTGGTTTCCCTTGCTGGCTAGATGACCTTGGCCTCCCTTGTTGACTAGAAGACCCTGGTTTCCCTTGCTGGCTAGAAGACCCTGGTTTCCCTTGCTGACTAGAAGATCCTGGTTTCCCTTGCTGGCTAGATGACCTTGGCCTCCCTTGTTGACTAGAAGATCCTGGATGCCCTTGCTGGCTAGAAGACCCTGGTTTCACTAGTTGGCTAAAAGATTCTGATTTTTCTTGCTTATCAGAATCTTCTGAATACCCTTCTTGGTTAGATTCTTCTGAATTCCCTTGCAAAATCCAAACTCCTGACGTCCCAGTCTGGTTCAAACCTCCTGTCCTGCCTTGCTGATTAAAAGTTCTTGATTCCTCTAGCTGGCTAGAATACCCTGGTTGTCCTTGCAGACCAAATATCCCTGGCTTTTCTTGTGTATAACTACCTCCTTGCTTATTAGAATCCTTTCGTCCTCCTGGATTGTTAGCTTCATTTTGTTTCTGTACAACAAGTGCAAGTTCTGGATTTTCTTCTTGTTTGAAAACACTTGTTCCTGAAATCTGAATTGAAGACACTGGAATAATACCACAAGCACAAAAATAAAAAAATAAAGTTATTTAACTTAAAGAACTTTAAATCAACAGCATTCACTCAAGATATAGTTTTTACTTAATGCCTCCTTGATCATTTAACCCCAAGATAGAATCTTCCCATTCTTCCTCATACCCTGAATATTTGGGTTCCTTCAATTTTTCTTGACTGTATGATACAGATTCCACAAATTATAGCGTCAAGCCAGCTTGTCCCATTTTTAAACCATAGAATCTGAATTATTTGAACTGGGCCTTCATTCTGCCCCAAATTCCTTATAATGGTTTCCTGATGAATCAAAAGGACTGTGTTCTACACCTATTATAACCTTTCCCCACATCACAGGCTTCATTCCCAATTGCCAAGCCTCATTTTACAGATAATGCCATCAACTTTCTAGACATAAAGGCTGGCAGACTTTATGAAAAAAGCCTTACTTTTCTCTTCTGCATCTCTATGCTTTTTGTAGCCATTTTCTTTCCCTTTCCCCTGTCCCAAAGACAGGTTTCCCTTCTCCTTTAGAACATTCTTTTTCAATCAGCTTTATGCCCGCCATGTCCAATAAAAAGGCCCTAGCATCAGTCCTGCTCTCTCTGGTTATTTTTCTTCTTTATTTTTTGGTCAAACTACTCAGGAGAATGGTAGATATCACATGACTACTTCTTAAAACCTATCTTTCATAATTCATCTACTCTGTGTCTCCAATTTATTTTGGAAGCCCACCCATTCCCCAATATGTATCTGTTTTAGGTTTCTTCAGATTTTATTCTCAAATGAACAGGGTTTAGAAAACAATGAATAAATAAATGGAATGGCTTTAGAACTAGGTACAATGTTATTCCATTGAATCTTACGTTTATTCCTTTGTTTGGTACAAATGTTTCTTTTTTGTCTCCTCTTTTTGTATTTTTGGTTTTTTTGTTTGTTTTTTGCTTGATAATTCCTCTTTCTTTCCTTACCTTCTTAATGTCAGGGGTTTCTTTATGGTTTTATTCAAACTTACTTTTTTTTTTCTACATAGGCTTCCTTGGTGACCTTTTTATTCAATTTACACAACTTTAAGTTATTTTAATGAGGATGGTTCCAAATTTATACTTAGGGTCTCACTTGCATTTACAATTGCCCTGCTATATAAAACAGAGTATACACATTTATACCTTCAAGTCCGTTTAACTAAAATCAAATACATCATCATTTGTTATCCATTAAGCACGACATGATATATTACTGCAGGTGGTTAAGGTCCTAGTTCAGGCACAGGAGTTTAGCAGTTAGCAATCTGCTTTACTAAACTGTCCTATAGCGTGGGGTCAGGTCTGTGGGTGTAACCTAGACATTCATTCAATTTAACAAAAAATGTTAATTTAACAAGCTTATTACTCTGTCAGAACTATAGTAAGAGCTGGAAATACAACTGTGAACAAGACATTTAGGGTTCTGCCTTTGTGAAGCTGAAAAGTCAGGTAGTGGATACAAACAATAGGAGATTATAACAGTATGATCAATGCTATAACATGAGAAGTAAACTAGCTTATAGAACCCTAATATAGACAGCAGAGATGACATCATTTCTTCCTTCTAACATATAAGAAACATAGGACACAGCCAGAAAAATGAATAAGAAAAGAAGAATAATTTCAGCAGAGAAATGAATATATGCATAGGCTCTTTGGGCTGTAGGGATTGAACATTGTTCATTAACAGTCACTAACATCAGGTAGAAACCAATTAGAATAAAGATGTGGATGAAATGGGAAAAAATTGATTGGTGAGCTATTTTTTCTAAATTATTTTCAGTTTTTGCATAGGCGACGCAAGTAAATGGAACCAAATCTTAAAGACTCAAAAGAATAAAATAGTTTAAAGTTATTTTCCCTTTTTTACTGGCCCCCTCTCCCAAAAACATTTTTCTACCTTGGACACAATTATTTTTTAATACCTAGGAAGTAATAAAAGTAAAGTGCCTGGGACACCATCACATGGACCAGGTTTCTGTAAGTTATTTCAGAAATATCCTATGTATTTACAAACATATATGAATATACTTTCACACACAACTGGTAACACATTCTACATATTGTTTTGCTACTCCTTGTTTTCTCCCTTGACAATGCAGTGATCCTTTCTCTACATAAATACATATAGAGCACCTTCATTTTTTCCTTTATTGGCTGTAAATATTATATACCATTTTATATGTTTACCATAATAAACTCCAGCAATGAGTGGCTAGTTTATTTCCCTTTTTTGTCATCACTAATCATGATTTAACAAAAATCCTGATATTTCTTACATGGATAAATAAATTTATAGAATAAAAAGTGGGCTGAAATTTTGGGGTAAGACAAGGTAATTAAGATATCATAATGTGGCTTGATCATCTATTTTTTAAGTAAAAATTTGGAAAATAGATATCTTCAGCTCTGTTTTGTTTTGTTTTCTATTTCTCCCTTCAGATTTTACAAACTCCAGTATATACCTGGCATTGCTTTCCTGATTCCTCTTTTTTTTTTCACCTTCCAAATTTATATAACTGCTACATCTGATATTAATATACTTTCTTGCATCAACAAATACATGCTAGCACCTAGCAAAGCGCTAGAGGTACACAACAGATACAGTACCTGCAATCATGGAACACATATTCTAGTAAGGAATTTTATCTATATTTTCCCCCTCTAAAACATACATATGTTTGTTTTTCCTCCCTTCTCTCATCCCGCTCTTAGCCGTCTGTTCTTATTTCTTAACTTTGTTACTTCAGCAGCTCCCTAATGGCATCTCTGTACATTTCTCACATCTAACCCATTTTTAATATTGCTACATGAATGATATTTTTTAATAAGATGAATATGATCATTCCTGTATTCAACAATCTGAAAGAACTCTGCAGCCTTTCCAATGAGAAGAGAACCATTATTTTGTGTGTTACATGTATAAGAAGTTGGAGGTCCTAGGCACTTTGCTTTTATTATTGCATTTCACTGAGTATAAGAAAAATAGTCAAGTAGAAGCTTATACTTTAAAGATGAATTGGAATCTGTTTCATTATTAGGATTTTTTATCTTAGGAAATTATATTAACTGTATTATTTATTATTTTGAGAAATTTCCTTCTCTGAAAACAGCCTGTTTTTAGATAAGGGATAGAGAGAAGTATGTTGAATGTCAATCGCCTAAGAAGAACTCAAATAATGGTGGCTAATGCTATTATCTGTATAATTTCTACAGCAACCCTATAGGAAAGTATACTTATTTCCATTTTACAAATGAAAAAAACTAAGACTCAAATAAGTTAAGCAAGTTGCCCCAAATCACATATATAGAAAAAAATCAGGATTTGAATGCATTTATTTGACCACATAGCCCAGGATCATATTACAAATCATTTCCTTATGGAACACGAACTTGAATATTCATAAACTCTCATAATCCTTTTTAGATTACATATATCTTTCCAGTCTAATATTCTGCCTTTCCCATTCCCTTGTTTCTGCTTGTCCTCAGTCACACTAAACTATTCACTCTTATTTCACTTGGTCACTATTTTTATGCCTCTGTTTAAAATTTATGTTTTTCCATTTCTCTGACAGATGGAGATTTCCCGTTTTTAAATCTTCTGACAAAGCATTGTTAAATCACTCAACATTTCTAATTCCTTACCTTGAGAATTGGAAGGAAAGTCATCTTTCTTACCTGAGAACATGGCCAAGAACATGAAGGGAAGGAAAATGAAAGCCGCCATGGTAGAGCTTGTTGTTTCAGATGTGTCTGTTAGGTGGAATTAACTGCAACTCTTCAGTAGGTGCTCTCCAAATAAACCATGTTGATCACCACCATGTTATATATTTGAAAAATCTTTCACCCTAATTGTCAAACACTGTCACTATCTTTCAAAAATTATAGAGTAACTTTCACAAATTGGAAGATGTTGCTTCTTGAATGGTTATTTAAAAAATTAGCTTCACGCCCCAACTCCCATAAATATCTAACCTTTAATATGCATCTATCAGATATTTTCCTCCCAGAAAAAAATAAAAGATGAAATCTATCTGGGAAAGTACTAAATTTAGCGTTCACTTTTTATTTTCAAGAGATGGCTTATCTTCAGTTGTTAGTATTATTGGCCCTCTAAGTTTATGTGGCCACAATAGAAACTCTCAAGACATTTTCTCTCAATGAATTATATGACAATTACTTACCTCAAATTATCTTTTAAAAGCAAGTAAAAATGCATTGAATATTGGCCATCACTAACTGATGAATGCTTCCAGTATTCATCAGGATGAATGATGACAGGTAAGGTATTTTTATTATGTAACAAGAGACAATAGAGCTCATGTTTGAGGAATAACATTACACAGTTGGCCTTCTTGTCTCAAGTTGTTATGCCAAACAGAAGCTCATGTGAACGTCACCTTGGGATTTTTACTTGGTCTTAAACTGAATATGATAAAACACTGAAATATTGTCTTCAAGACTGGCTGCCCTATATAAGAGAAACTTGGATTAATTGGAGCATGTCAAAAAGAAGATGACCTTGATAATGTGAGGTCTGGAGACCATGTATTATAGCACGAAGTAGGGAGTAAGGTCAAAATTCTGACTTGGAGCAGGTTAACCATATCCTACATCAAAAAAGAAGAAGAAAGATCTAAAAAAAAATAAAAATAAAAAACCTAAAGTTGCATCTCAAAGAACCAGAAAAACAAGAATAAAAAAAAAAAAACTAAACCCAAAATTAATAGAAGAAAAGAAATAATAAAGATCAGAGAAAAAATAGACAAAATAAAGACTAAAAAAATACAAAAGGGCAACAAAACAAAGAGGGCTTTTTAATAAGATAAACAAAATCTACAGTCCTTTAGCCAGATTAACCAAGAAAAAAGAGACCAGACCCAAATAAATAAAATCAGAAATGGAACTATAACTGATACCACAGAAATTCAAAGGATCATAAGACACTATTACAAATAACTGGTGTAACAGTTTCCTACAAACCAGACATGTGCATTGCTTATTAGCAAGTAGAAGCAAAGCTCTTTCCAGATTCTAGGTTTATAGGAACAAAAAGCCAGTGTTCTCAGAGGAGTGGGAAGGAATTCATACATGGTGATGTGTTCATGAGATTCTGCAGGTTTCACTTACATAAAAAAATATGGAAGTTTTCAGTAAGTCTCAGAAATTAACCTATAATTAATTATGACATCTGTAGGAAGGGCTCAATGCTTCTTTAAATACTCAGTAAGAAAGTATTTAATGATGTCTGCTTAAGTCTATAAAACATTTCAAAGCATTGCACATCCAACAAGATTATTGCCAAAAAATGAGCTAGATTTTCCTGAGTGAGCAAACAGTTTCCTGTGTAATGAGAACTTAAGAACTGCGTTTAAGTCAACCTATTTATGTGAAAAATAAATAAAATCATTTAGGTAATTGCTGCTGTTGCTGACGTGAGATGTTTGTGATTCCCTCTGCCACTACCACTTCCCTTGCTCAGGATGAACTAGTACACTTTTGTAGCAACAAAGTTGAGAGTTACTCTTCTTTATTCTCACTACTAGTTTTTTGCACCCATGCTTGTACCCTCACTTCATTCCTGGTTATCAACCCCTCCCTGACTTTTATGTATTTCATATTCACATCTCATTCTTTTAGAAGCTTTTAGATTTAAAAAGTCACCCTAGTTATTTAGCTGTATTATTTTGGTTTTTAATAATTTAATTGTCAAATTATGTTTTAAATTGTGTGTGTAAACATACACACAGGGGTAAAGGCTGATTTTCTTTTTTCTTTCTTTCTTTTTTGTTTTGGAGACAGAGTCTCACTCCTTTTGCCCGGGCTAGAGTGCCGTGGCGTCAGCCTAGCTCACCGCAACCTCAAACTTCTGGGCTCCAGTGAACCTCCTGCCTCAAAAAGCTGATTTTCTAAAGCAGTTGGGATACATGGACTGGACTTAGTCTACATTTTTACTGTTCTGTCTTTGCTGCTATAGCTTTTGTTTTGATGGGGCATTTAGTTTATAGGTCACCACGTTTCTCGTATCCTATAACCAGATGCTTTACATCAGTCTGGACCCTGTATATACTTGACTTTTTAAAATTTCACTATACATTACACTATATATAATAAGTCACCAACAAATCCCAATGCAAATTTGATTAAAATTAAATTTAAGTTATTGATCCCATATGCATTTATTAGCGTTAAGCTTGTGCTGTTCATTGCTGTATACAATGGAGATACATTGGTAAATGAAAGAGTATCAGATCCCCTACTCTCAAGGTACACCTGCCCATAATAAACAAAAAATAAACGGTAAAAATTATTACTTCAATGATAAAAATAAAACTATCTAAAAAATGTGTGTTACTGGCCAATGATTCATAATAATATTGGTAGTCATAAAATGTCTGTTGATACATTTTAAAAGGAAGAAAGAACTCAAATTAACTACCATACTGTATCACTTAAGGGAATAGACAAAGACCAGAACTCTAAACCCAAAGCTAATGGAAGGAAGGAAAATATAATGATTAAATCAGAGACAAATGAAAAAAGAATAGAAAAACAATAGAAAAAAATGAACAAAACCAAAATTTGGTTCTTGGTTCTTTGATTGACAAAAGTGGAAAAGCTTTAGCTAGATTGACTAAGGAAAGAAGAGAGAACTCAGATTACTAAAATCAGAAATGAAAGTTGGACATCACTACTGATTTTACAGAAATAAAAAATTAAGAGGATATATTAACAACTGGATAAACTAAATGAAAATGGATCAATTTCTGGAAATACAGAATCTACCCAAAATGAGTTATGAAGAAATAGAAAATCCAAGTAAACCTGTAACTAGTAAGGAGATGTAATCATAATCAAAACCTCCCAGGAAGTAAAGCTCCAGATCAGATGACTTAACCAGTGAAACATCTAAAGAAAAATTAACGAGTCTTTCCCAAATATTGAAGAGAAAGGAGCACTTTCTAACTCACTCTCTGAGGCCAGTATTACCCTGATACTAAAGACAGGTAAAGACAGTACACAAAAAGGAAACTATGAACTAATATCCCTTATTAATTTGCTTGACAAAATATCAGTAAACCATATTCAGCCACGTATTAAAAGGACCATACACCACGACTAACTGGGACTTATTCTTGAATGCAAGAATTGTTCGCCATATAAAAAGCAAGCAATGAAATATACCACATTCATAGAACAAAAGGGATAAAATAGCTCATGATCATCACAATGACACAGAAAAAATATTTGACAAAATTCATCATGTTTTTATGATAAAAACATTCAATAAACTAGAAACAGAAGAACATTTTCTCAATATGATAAAAGTCACATATGACGAACTCACAGCTAACATCAAACTCAATGGTGAAAGAACAAAAGCTTTTCTCCTGAGATCAGAAACAAGACAAGGATGCCTCCTTTCACAACTTCTATTCAACATAGTCTTGGAAGTTCTAGCCAGATCAATTAGATATGAAAAAGAAATAAAGGACATTCAAATTAGAAAGGAAGAAATAAAGTCATTTATTTTCAGAGGACAGATTCTTATGTGTAAAACCCTAGAGATTCCACACAAAAAAAGAGCTAATGAAATAACCAAACTTGGAAGATACAAAATCAACACACAAAAATAAGTTGTGTTTCTATACATTAACAACAATCCAAAAAGAAAATTAAGATAACAAATCAGTATACAACACCTTCAAAAAAGATCAAAATACTTAGGAATAAATTTAATTAAGGAGGTGAACGCCTTATACATTGAAAACTACAAATTAATACTAATGGAAACTAGAGAAGACAAAAATACACGGAAAGTCATCCTCCATTCATGGATTGGAAGATTTCATATCATTAAGCTGACAATACTACCCAAAGTATGTGTAGTGATTCCCAACAGACATGTAACTGTGCTTTATTATTTGCATTCTTTTAGTATACTCATCTTATCGAAGTGTAAGCGCCATTGTAGTGAGCTAAACTGGGCCATCCAAGGGCACTCTTTTCTTATTAGATCTGAATCTTTTCAAACTAAAGCAGGGGAAATCTCTTCTATTTACTTTTCCCTTTACTCAAACTGCAGAAATGAGACGAACCAACATTTTGAAAAGGCACAGCTCTGGAAGAAAAAAGAAAGTCAGAAAAAGACAAAGAAGCAGTTCACTAGATGCCTTGTTCAGAGTTAGCCCATTTGAACCCTGGTTTTCTCAGGCTAAACTGTAGCCCCATCACAAAATTTACATTCTAATGTACATATTGGAAATGATGGCAGTACATGTCACCCTCTTTACATAGTTGCTTGAGGCTTTGTGGAATTATGAGTACCTCTATTTCTAATGTCCTCAATACATAACTAGTCCCTCCAATTCAACATTTACATGCAAGTCTCTCAAGTTACTATGATTATGTACTTTATCAGTTAGGAATATGGGATTAATGTTAACTATCCCAAGTTTAAATTCAGACTCTACAGCTCACTGACTGTATGATTATGGACACATCATTTAAATCTCTATACTTTAGGCTACTCGTTTATAAAATGGGGCTACAACTTCATAGCTATTGCTAAATTTAAATGTGATAATATATGTGTGCTATACTCAGTAAATAGGTTAGTTGACATTATTGGTAATGAGCTATTTCAGTCTTAGTAACTTTTTTCTCTAGCCTTTTTTCATGTTATATTCTTTTTTACTTTAGTGTGTGTGTGTGTGTGTGTGTGTGTGTGTATTTCACTTCAAGAAGCCTTCACATTGTCATAGACAGATAGCAACCCCCCTTCACTCAAGCCTAATTACTGACATGCTGTATCATTTTTTTCACGAATTTACCTTCAAAACCCAGTAAGAGGAGAAAAGCTAAGAAAGATATAATAAGGATGGTTGAATAAGTCTAAGAGATATAATGCATTGTGCACTGTACAGTATTAGGACTATAGTTGATAATTTTGTGTTATATACTGAAAATTTAATAACAATGGGAATGGGAGAATAAAAATGCCTGAGGACAGACAGTTAATGTTACAAATTTGGTATGACCCAGTTTGAACTATGTTTCCATTGTCTTCTGAAGATATAATGACCGATATGGGTGTTCAGATCAAATAAATAATCTTTTTACGCTTTGGAGCAAGGAGTACAAATCATACTTGAAACAGTGTGTTCTGTCCTGGAAACCACAATAACGAGGGACATAAACAGAATTGTGAACACCTGACCCCTTTGGCAGAGCCTATGTATGTTTTACCATTTTTAAAAACATTTCTAATAAAAAGTTTTCAAACATATAGCAATGTTAAAATAATTTTACAGTGAACATCTGTAAACCTGGATTGCACCATTAATATTTCACCACACTTATTTTTTGAATTTATTTTATTGTGTATATATATGTTTGTAAAATGTACAATATGTTCATGTATATACACACATGCATAGTGAATTGATTGCTGTATTCAAACAAATTTACATATTTATCATCTTTCATAGTTACCATGTGTGTAAGAGCACCTAAAATCTATTCTCTTAGCAAATTTTCAGTATACAATAAAAAATTATCAACTGTAGTCCTATGCTGTACACTACACTATGCATTACATCTCTAGACTTATTCATCCTACCTAACTACAAATTTGTACCCTTTAACCTACATTTCCCAATTCCCATCCCCAGCTCTAGTAACCATCATTCTACTGTTTCTATTTATTTTAAAATTCTGCATATATATTGTCACATATATATCCATCTATCTATCTTTTAATCCATCTTTGATGTAATTGCAATTCATAGTAAGTTGCAGACATCAATACCCTTCTTTCTATTAATAAAACTTTACTATGCATATCATAGTTAAGACTTCACTTAATGTTGTCTCTCTTCTTTTGATGGAAAATTTGCAAACTATGATAGACACAAATATTATGTATTTGCTGAGGTTTGACAAATATGTACATGTCTGGAACCCAAATCCTTATATTGTGGCTTGGTTTCGGGGGAGGGTTGTATGTAACTTGTCCCTTCTAAAAAATGTAAGACTTCTGGTCTTCTGTGGTTTATTTTTAAATCGTTTTCATTTAACTCTCTAAGAAGAGCCCAGAACTAGACAAGAGATGGTATTACAGCAATTTTCAGATATGGCCGCTGAAATAAGCCTTGAAATAAATGATAGAATTAAGATGCAGATAAGATATTTGTGTGAAGGAGGAAGGGTTAGGCGGTGCAGCAAAAGATGGCACAAGAGGCCGTTAGGCAGAAAAGCACAAAGTGGTAAAAATGAACATTTTGTGCTGGGGACAGCTGACAGGAATATGGCCTGGCTGGAGGGGAGGGACCCGACAGGAGAGAGAAGAAAGAAATATTTTCAAAGATGCACAGTGATTCTGTTATTAAACTACACATAACGTTCTACATGTTTGCATTAGAAGTAGCTAAATTCTTTCCCAGAATAGAAACTCAAGGAGAGAAAAGGGTTTAATTTCCCTAATGAGCAGGGAATCTACTCTGCAGACACGAAGAGGACAGAGGAATAAAGCAGTTGAGGTGAGGATTTCCAGAAAAGGTAAATAAAAAGAAGATAGACATTTTTAAAACTGTGCTTGGCGGGGGGGCACTATTTTTATATGCCGAGAAATAGAACAAAAATACCCTGATCAGTGAAGACAGGATAGTGCTGAAATTGATGATGGAGCATAATAAATGCTGCTGACTTTTTTAGCTCTCATCATGTATCAGAGACTTGTTTAAGTGCTTTACATATACCATGTCCTTAATCTTCACCATAAAATGAGGAGGTAGATACTATTATCCCTATTTTTCATATGAAGAAATAATGATACAAAGAAGTCAAAATGAATTGTTCAAAGTTGTACAGCTCATGTTAGAGCCATGACTCATGTTCTGGTCCTTGAAGACCCACCCTCTCATCATTGATGTACCCAAATTCTATATTATGTGCTCATTTTTATCCATCAAGGGGAATATTCTTTAAGCATAGAAGAGCATACTAGTATATTTTCCCTAGCAGAACCTAATCTACTTCCTGGCTCTTTACCTAGATAGTGGAAGCATCTTTCAGTCTGGCTTGGTCCTATTCAATTATATGCATAAAGGGTAACATCTATGTACATAAAATATATTTGAGATTTTTAAATCGGAAATATAATCTTAATATTTATGGTTAGAAACACATTTTATGCATTATGGTAAAAGCCAAAATCTTAACAATAACTACAAAGTCTTTCATGATTTGGGCTCACCTCTCTGGCTTTGTTATTTGCCCACTTGCTCAGTCCTCCTTAGTCACCTCCTCGCTGAACCTTGAACAAACCAGGCATGCTCCACAGCCTCGAGGACTATGCTTTTGCTTCTCCCTTTGCTCTTCTCCAAGATATTTGCTTAACCAAGTCCCTCATCTCCAGGTCTTCCCAATAAGAACTACTCTAACCACCTGATTTCATGCTGCAATTGACCACCTTCCCTCCCTAAGCATTCCTCATCCACATTAGTGTATTATGCTTAATCTTTTCTTATAACCTTTATCCCCTTCTACCTTATTATAACATTTACTTATTTACTATATGAATTGTTTTAGTCTATGTCTTTTTGCTGGAATGTAAGTTTCGTTAAGTATTGAAGGATCACTGGCCCTTTTTATCCCCACCCACAGCTGTATCCCAGGCTCCCAGAATAGAGTCTACTGCAGAGTAGGCACCTGGTAAATGTTTGTTACTGGAACAATGGTTACTACATTGCATCTGAAGATGTCTTTTGTCTGAGTTTCCCCATGAAGATGTTATTTGTAAAAGCATGCTCTACTATGTGAAAGTACTCAAAGGAAGAGTTTCCAAGACTTCCATTTGGATTGTTCAGAATGAGATATTTATATATCCAACTATGTATCTTTGTAGGATCGAGCCATGGAGACTCTGAGATTATTATCTACAGAACTGTGCTTTGGGGATGGACATGCTTGAAGCTCTGACTCAGGTGGGACAAAGGCAATATATGTAACCTAAACAATTGTACCCCTGTAATATGCTGAAATAAAAAATAAATAAATAACCTCAGTCTTCTCTTACCTAAAGCTGTTTTCTTCAGAAAGTAACTAATTAAACTTTCTCTAGACCTTAGGATTTCTAATGTTTCATCCAGTTCTCTCATTCCAAGATCAAGCTCAAAATTGACTACATTCTTTAATGTATATGCTTTTAGAAATTTTGTATCTATTTGCTATTTATTGAATAGTTACCATTTATTGAATATTAATTTACTTCTTTCCATCTCATAGATCCTATGATGTTACTGAGAAGCCAAATTTTGTATGTCCTTAGGTATTATACAGTCCAAATTTACAATTCCAGGTAGATGAGAAAACTATGGTCCATACAAGATGAATATTTTACTTTATTTTTTTTTTTTTAGTAAAAGGCAAAATACTTATTTATTTTGAAGAGAAACCAGAGTATGAATGTTTTACTTTAATACAATATACCTTTCCTGAAATAAGAAGAACCAATGCAATCTAATGCTTAAATAACAGATATTTTTAAATAACTGTAAACATAACATATGGTTATGTTGTCAAAATCCTTCATTCTCCACATGGAGATTCCAAGAATAGGAGAAAAGAAGGACTTTCCCTAAGATTCCATGGTGACTGGATGGTTGATTCAGATCAGGAAACCAGGTTTCTTGATCCAAGTTTATGTCAGGTCAATTATTCCACCTTGTATCTGTATGTTTTCTTGATCTCAGAGTAAAAACACAATCGATGTTCTGCAGAAGTTACTTTATTAACAGTGAATCAAAGGAAGATACACATTAAACTCCTCAAGACCCAGGCAGAGAAGAAGGTGTGTCGTTACGCACTCAAGGGATCCGCTAGAGAGAAGTATAAGCAGAAACAACAAAGGAAGGATGAGGGAGCCAGTGAGCCAGCACAAAACACTGGCTCTCGTTCAGCATTTTCCAGGATGCTTTAGGTTAATCTTTCCACCACTTTTCCTATAAAAAAGAAAGACAAATACATGCTCAGGGCAATATCATAAGTACTCACCCCAGTGGTTGGAAACAGATTTATCTATGTCATGGTCTGTCAAATCATTTGATTCTATAGATATCCACGCCTATGATTTAGCAGAGGTTAATTAAATGCACTCAGAGGTGACATCTGGCCTAACTGTGGACACAGCATGAATCTTAAATAAATCTCAAAGTTTTGATAAGCCTTTTATCTTTTGGTATCAATAGCTCATTCTCCCAGAGTAAATATATATGCAGTTGGAAAAAGTAAAAGTGACAGGAGAAATAATGGCAAAGACTACAGTGTTGTAGCTCTACCCTGACAGAAGATGTTAGAAGTTAAACGAAATATTCAGGCATTTGGCATTTTATAGCAGGCCCCACATTCGGGCCCTGTCAGTAATATGCATCCATTAATTCACATCTTATCTTATCCCACTGACCTTCTCCTGAGAAAAGTTTGGTATTAATTAGTCAGACATGTTTTATATAAATGTAAACATGTGTCCATTATATATTGCTATTGAAATTTTTAATTAGAAATAAATGAAAAAAGAAAATTTACTGAAATTATTAAAGATAACAATAAAGTTTTATTATGTATATGATGTATACATTTTTGATATGCTAAGATAAATCAAAATTAATAATAACAAAAGAAAGCTATTATGTTTTCAAATAATTTATTATGTAAATTTTTTGTTGCTTTAACCCATTTGTTTTCAGTCTATTTGCCTGAAGCTTATTTCTTCAGCCTCCATGAGGAAGTATGGGAAAGTATTTCTAGAATACCTCAAGGAATGCATATCAGTCTTACTCAGAAAGCTTGTGTTTGCCAGGGACAGGTTTGGTGAGTATGATACTTACACCGCCGCCTTGCAGAAGGCACATTTATTGCCATATGTCTGCCCATCAGAGCCGCAGTGGGGGTTAGATTCCCGAGTGCAGTAGACTTTGGGGTCACGGAACTCGCCACAGTCAATCTACAAAAGTAAGCACAGGGACATTGACATCAGTGCATTTTATCTAAGGCACTGTCCCTCAGAACATAAGCTTTGGATGGCGAACTTTAAATGCCATTATATATGGAGTCATGACATAAAGCATCCTGAAATAGAAAATAGTTCTCCATATCTGCTTAAGTAGAACACATTAAATATAATTGAGACTTTTTCTTTGAGACACAGGAAATTCATTATAAGAAATGCATTATATTATCATATTCAGAAGTAAATTAAAGATGTTGTCAATAACATAGGTAAGACTTCTTACTCCGTATTAAATTGCTCCAATTGAGAATAATTTTGGTCATTAAATGAGATTTATTAACTGTATTAATGTACTCTAATAGCATTCCTTCTCCATTACTATCAAAACATGAATGATGTTTGCAAGGGGCCCCTAGACATTACCTGATGGCTTGTTAGTTTTCCCTGTGGATGCAACTTTCCCTTATTATCTCTTGAAAACAAAATTCTAGCGTCTTTATATTAACTTACTCTGTCTCAGAGTTTGTTTATAGAATTTGAACTTTGTGCCTACTACAGTGATTTGGTAATGGCTGCCTAAGCCATTGTGTTTAGAAGGATTCTGAGGTTGTATTTGGTCTTGTCGAGAACATATGTTATGATTGATTAATAATTATTACCATGGGTTCTATAGAAGGAATGGTAGTACCTATTTAGGCCACAGATGAAGCCTTTCAGTTATACTGATATTTCAGAAGTAGTCGGTAGTTTTAAGATTCTTTTCAATGCAATATCAATTGAGTCAACATTTTGTGTACAAATTACCTTTAAGCCATTATTTCCAGGGTACTGGCAATATGTAATAGGTTAAACTGAATCCCTCCAAATCTCAGCTGTGTGGAATGAGGAAACATTTACACATGGGTAAAGAAAATTTGCTATATCTCTATCCTAGTTCCATTAAAATAATATCAATGGTTTCATGATATTCAAACTACTTTCATATAGATTATCCTCAGCTGAGCCTAGCAATTACCCTCAGAAGTATAATGAGCAATATTATATTAACCAGTTGATGGATGAGAATCCTGGTCTTCAGGAAAATTAAGTGGCTGACCGATGATTAAATACATTCCTTCTAATTGCCAATCCAGCATTTCCAATGATCTACTATGATTGATTTCCAATACATACTCATTGAGAGAACTAAAGACCAACAGTCACCATGTACCCTTGACATATTATAGTCAGAGCATATAGACTTTATTAAAATAGCTTATTAGGTCTAATGTACAACATGAGGACTATTGATAATAAATTGTACTATATTTGGGATTCCTGCTAAATGAGTAGATTTTAGCTACTCTTACAATAAAAATAAAGGTAACTATGGGGGATGATGGATATGTTAATTTGCTTCACCCATTAACATTTTACTCTCTCTCTCTCTCTCTCTATATATATATATATACACACACACACATATATGTATATTCCATAACATCAGGTTGTATCCCTTAAATATACACAACAAAATTTATTTATAAAAAACTAGCTTATTAGGAAAATGTGTGAGCATTGACAAAGGAAATAACTTGTTTAAAATGTCAGCAAACCATTATACATTGACAAAGTTCTCCAAAGGTTTGCATGGGGAAAATGCTCAGCAAAAGAGTCATACAATTAGGTATAAAATATTACCATATATATCAGGTTTAAGGTACCTGAGACTGTACAATACACACTTTTTTTTTGAAATTTGTCATGTTATACCATTGAAGTTGGATAGTATGGTGCTTTCCAGAGATCTTCTCAAGGTTTGGTTGTGTAAAAGATACCTAGGGCTTCTTATAGTCCCAATTTTCCCCACTGTCCTGAAATATAATTCCGTGCTCTCATACTACTTTCAGAATAGTACTTTTTCCTTTAGATTTCCAAATTGGAAAAAAGTTTGCAAACTCTTGAAGACATTATAAGCTGTAGGGCACTTTTTTCTCAAAATCTAACGTAATGTATATATTTAAGTCATTATTGTACATGTTTACAAAGATGTGCTTGAGTCAAGAAAGAACCGTGAGCCACGATAGCATTGATACTTCTTTTATTTCACAAATACCTAATGGGTAACTAATACCTGGAAGACATAGTACTGGCTACTAGTCATACAAAGAGGAATCCATTAGGAACTCCGTCTCAATAAGCTCAGCGTCTTATCCACCTTAGGGAAGCAGAGAAGAACACAGATAATCACAGCATGATGTGTGATGGAAATCACAGTAGGCAAGCACAGGCAATGTAGAAGCTGAGCAAATGGCATTTCAATCAAAGAGATGTGTGTCTCTGGAGACAGGAAGAAAAGAACAGAGAAAAGTAACAAGAAAGTCTCTTACTTGAAAGAGATGCTTCCTTAAGACACCTTTCCCTGGCAATTGGCCCTCTGATCTTGTGATGCAGCCTCTTTTGTCCTTAGAAAGTAGATATGGAAGTGGCACTTGGGGAAGGCATTTACTTTGAGAATTCTAGGTGTCAGCCCCCTCCCCAAACTCACTTACCCCCTTTCCCTGTCCCCTGGAAAGAGACTAGGAAGAGCAAAGGATTTCAATAAATAAAACCAAACCAATCAATCAACTGGCATCTGAACAAACTTCCTTAGAACAGATGCATTTCATACTTCTAAATTGTAGAGGCCTTCAATGATCTCTGAAGTCAGCTGAGAATCACTTTATAGAAATTGTTCCACCATTGACTAGTTGTGTTATCTTAGACAAAGCACTCAATACCTGCACTTCAATCTTCTTAACCAAAAACCAGACAAACAAAACTACATGCCAAGCCTCATTCCCAGATTCCCAAGGTTGTTAGAAGGGTCAAATGTGGTCATACAAAAATCACAGAGAGTCAGTGTGGAATGTTTGAAATAGTTCTGTATTAGGAGTGCAGAAAGTGGCAGGTCTGTCCTAACTGTAGCTCTAAAAGCTGTGTGTAACTCATATTAAGTGGTCAACACCATGAGGCCAGATTACCTCTAAAAGCCCTTCCACCTTTCATGGTGTAAGACTTAGCAGTGTCTACTTTCAGTGAAGGGGCTTAAATAAAGCTCTTACGTCTTGATCTTTGCTTGGGTAGGAGAAATAGCAACTTTTGGCCAAATATTTTTTCCTTTACATCTAGAGAGCCCTCTTCACTGACTGTGTGAGAAATTTTAGCGTGGTGGCTGGGGACAGAAGAGGGCCACTCTCTGTGGGCCCCGGGGGCTGGGAAGGTGCAGAATGCCTCTGCACAGTCACCCGGCAATCCCTCTGTAGGGCAAAGAGTGAGGCAAGGGAATGTCAGAGTTGGGACTAGTAAGAGACCACACTCTCACAACTTGCGGAAGACAGACCAGTATTTCTGGATGTCATGCCTTTCCTCTGCCTGAATTTCCTCTTATCTTTTATATTCTTGTTTTCGATTCCTTTAAATAGAATCCGAACAATTGGCTTCTCAGTAGATGTCAAAACAAGTCTAGACTGAGAGTGAATGAAGGATTAACTTTTCTCCTTTGAAGTTTCTCCATGAGGCATTTAGCCAACCCGAGAACTGAAATCCCTCTGAATCCGATTGAAATGCCCCAATGTTGCTCTAAAGTTGGAGGGATATCCTGTAGATAGAATTAGACTGACCTGCGTTTGAATTTTGCTTCTTTCTCTGATGAGCTGCATTGCATTATGCAAACACTTCATTGCTGTAAGTTTCATTTTCTTCGTGTTTAACAGGGAGTTGATAATGCCTATCTTCTAGGGCTATTGTAATGATCAATCCCATGAAAACACTTTGTCAATCAAGAACCATGTGGAATATTTCTATTATAAACCCTTGCAATGTAAATTATATCACATTCTAGAATTTTTGAATCCCATTATTTCTGACTCTATTTTGGCGAGATTTATTTATTTTTTCTTTTTTTTTATGTTATTTAGATTGATGTTGGGTGTTGGATTTCACAAGAAATTCCATTTATCTCCCTAGATATTCCAGTTTCCAGAAACTCCTTCCAGGCGCCTGGGTGCCAGTGTTCTGTATCAGCCTGACCCCTTGTGGTTCTTAAAGGAACAGCGCCTTCTAGAATATTTTGGAAGGGCGTGACATTTTTAGTACCCAGATTGGTCATGTTTGCTAATGGTGACAACAAAATCATGTAATTTACTTGGAAAATTGAGCTTATATTGTCATTAACTCAACTAAATGTTCACGATTATTAATATTTTAGCTTTACAATTAAAGCCAGTGATAATTTGCACAAGCACTCTCGCTCGCGCGCTCTCTCTCTCTCTCACATACACACACACACACACACACACACGGACTTGGGGTGTAGGATGACATCGTTTCTTCCCTTTACTGAAAGACGCACCTATGTGGCTAAATCATCTCCATTCTTTACCATACCAGTTTCTTAAACCTTCCCACCTTGACTTCTCCTCCCCCAGCTTTTTTGCCCTTTCTACTACACTGAAATTACTCTCAAAAATGATGCCTTTCAGGATATGCTCATTGGCTATTTATAAAACTTTCATGATTTCCTTACGATATGAGCTACTGTTGATCACTCCAGCGTTTTCGAAACTCCTGTCCAAACTTTTGTAATATGTCAGTTCTTCTTTTGCTGTCTTTTCTTATTTCCTCCCGACTATTATGGTCATTTTCAGGATAGTTTTGTATACTTGATTTTCTCTCTCTAAGAACAGATCTTTTCCCAGTTGGTACTGATAAATCCTAGATTTTTTTCCTTGAGTTTTCAACAATATCTCAAACTCTAATTCTCAATTGTCAGAAGTGTACAAGACACCTTTGATCAATAATTTGATTCATACTTGACTCATTTATGCTCAAAATATAACTATCTTTCCTTCCAAACTGTTTTGGCATTCAAATTTTTTTTCATGTTAGAACCATTCTTCAGATTCCCCAATATGCCCTCAGATTGAAACATTGCCATTTCTTTCTCCTCGTGTTGCCTTTTGTGTGTTTCTTTACCTCAAGTCTTTTTCGCCAATTCCAAATGTACTACCTACATCAGCCCTCCACATTTCTTGTCTGAACCAGGACAGTAAGTTCTGCTCTCTCTGCTTCCTTTCCCTCCTAGTTTCAAATTTTTCCTGCATGGAGAGACAAGTCATCTTATTTTAAACTACCGTTTTCATCATATTCTTTGCTTAAGAAGTGAGGATGGTAATCATTATCTTATATTTGTTTAGAAAATTATTTTCCTCAAAGCTCTTTCACGTGCACCGCACAGTGGCTTTCTGTTGCTGATTAAAGGTAGTGCGGAGCCATGGGGAGCTCATTCAATATAGAGTCAGGAGTCCTGAGATGTTGACTCCACAGCTTTGTGGCTGCTGGTAGACTCAAGCCTTCCAGGTCCTCTTTCTGAGACTTCAGTTTTCTGATTTGTAGTTAAGTTGTAGATGCTGGGTAACATCGCTAAACTGTATTTAGATATGCTGTCAGTATATTAATTTTAAGTAAAATCAAACTAATTAGGAAAAATGAAGAATTCCAAACTCATTCTAGTCATGAAGAGTTGTTTTAACCAATCGTATTAAAATTCACCAATCTTTACCTTAAAATACAAACAAAAATAAACTTAGCTATCCCAAAAAAGTAATGTACAGAAAATGATTGCCAATCATTGTTTTTGAGAGGCTTGTTCTGTTAATTCCAATCCAGACTATGCATCTAAACAACAATTTGTGGATAGGGTTCCCAAATACAGAGCCTGGTAGGAAAATAAAAAACATCAAAGGCTATATAATGAGTGATTCAAAAAGCAAATTTAATTCAGTT
Organism: Propithecus coquereli; assembly: GCF_000956105.1. NCBI lineage: Eukaryota > Metazoa > Chordata > Mammalia > Primates > Indriidae > Propithecus > Propithecus coquereli. The sequence goes on from NW_012151729.1 coordinate 4,742,947, forward strand.
CAAAGGACTATTCTTATTCTGAGAATATGTCTTAAACATTCTGGTGATATACCACAATTTATTTAATGAAACACTAGTGATGGTAAATAGTAGTTTTATTTTACAATTATTGTTATTATAATATAATGTTAATTAATGTACTTCCTTGGTAAACTAAAGAGCCAATAGCCTATTAGTCACTTACATTTACAAGGAAAATTTCACTGGGCCATGAATTCCAAAAGTCTGGGAACATGCTTTTTGTTTAGCTTGAATAATCTTTTCAAAAGAAGGTGATATTTCTAAAAGTCTGTAATTTAGAATGCAACCTGTAATCTTCCATCAGATGTTTTATCATGGAGAGAATTCTTGGCATGAGAAGAATGACTTGAGTGCTAGGGAAATCTTACTTCCTTTTGTCTTGGCTGGATCAGACTTGAACGGGCATGCTCCTAATGTTAGTTTTAACATCTTCTGTCTGGCATTGAAACTTCCACCCTTCCTCCAGCCATGCAGAAGAGAAATAAATGGAAGCCTCAGTGCCATCTGAAAGGGTGGTGCCCTCCCTGTCCTTTAGATTTGAGTGGAGAAGAGACAGCAGCTTTGGCCGGGCGGACGTTGTTCATAATGATTCAGACATTTAGGGCAGAAAGGGGTTTTAGAGATCCCTGGATCCAAATCTTCATCTTAGAGATATGAAAACAAAGGCAATGAGAAGGGAAGAGACATTTCCCAAGTCACACAACAAGTAAGTATTTGAATTAGGACTCGTCTATATTGTCTGCCTCCAAATCCACTGCTTCTCAATACAACTTCCTTCCCCTTATCTAGAGAAAATTGTTCAGATTTTATTGTGTATAAGTGTCATCTGGATAATTATTTAGAATGCAGATTCAAAATCCCCTTCCCCAGTGATTATTATTCAATGCCTTGCATGGTGCCTGGGAATCTGTATATCTAGTAAGCTTCCCAAGTGACCCTGAAGCAAGCAGACTATAAGACTTTTGCCTATCTGAAGGAATAGAATCAGTAAATAGTAGATTTTAAATGAACTTTAGAAAACACTAAAGAAATCAAGGCCCAAAGAAGGGAAGTGACTTGTGTGTTAACGAGAAAACTGATATAAAGGTCCTTATCTATTAAATCCATGTGTAATGGTCTTGTCACCATATTTTACTAGCTAATGGGATACGAAATGTGGCTGCATCTTACGTCCTTTCCTGATGTGTTTATTTTTATGTTTAGTATAGATCAGCGGTCCCCAACATTTTTGGCACCAGGGACTGGTTTCATGCAAGACAAATTTTCCACAGATGAGGGTGGGTGGGGTGGGGGGATACATGGGAGTGAGGGGGTAGGTAGAGCTACCTAACAGGCCACAGACCGGTGCCACACCACAGCCCGGGAGTTGGGGACTGCAGGTATAGACTATGCTATCATACTTACTTAAACATTAGTCAATTTTAAGAAATACAATTTTATAAGACAATATCAACATACATGTGTGCATATGTTAGATATATACACAGTACACACACACAGGCAGTTAATTTTAAAGTATCACCAATTGTAAGATGCATCCTCATTCCTGAGATGCTGAAGCTGGGAAGAAAAGGTCTTATATAATACGATGGATATATCAGCATTGAAAAATACTTCTCAACTTCTTTATCAGTTGGCAGTGGTGTCTGGAAATTTTTATGTCAAGGGTATACCAAGACACACCAAGGCTACACAAGAACTAGTGCCAAGACTACATAGAAACGTCTAATGTGGACACAGGAGCAGGACTGGCAGAACAAAGAACACTCGTATTGTCATTTGATAGTTAAAACAAGAAAAATAGAAATTGCTGAATTAATTTGGGGAAAAAATCCAACAATGAAGATAATTTGTGCCCATTCCAATTTTTAACCCCAAATTGTATTTAAGTTTGAGTGAACCAATCTGTGTATTCTCAATACAGAACATTAAGCTAGTTTCCTGTATACTTTCGGTTATTTCTGAAAAAGATATAATAACCTCTGTCTTAATTCCTTCAGAAACTGTTAATTACCAATCAATAACTAATTCGTATATAACCTTTTATAGTTTGCTAAATGCTTTCACATGTTTTATGCCTTTTAAATATAATTGAAATTCTATGAAGTAATGTTATCCCTTTTCTATAGTTATGGAAATTGCAGCTCAGAAAAGCTAACTTGCCTAAGATCATACAATGAAATCAGTGATAGATTATGAATTTTATCTCCGATCCATCCTATTTTTATTTATATTTACTCTACTTTAACAAAAATGTGAGAATGTATGTGTAGGCTCTTTTAAACTGAAAATGGCATACTCACAGAAAGATTATAGTTAAAAAACAGTAGTTTCTGCTGATTTCTGCATTTGGTCTATCTGTTCATTGTTTTTGCTCTATTTCCCATAGAAAAACCTTGTTTTAGCCAATGAAGTCCTAGCCAGGCACCCCCCCAGGTTGAAAGAATAGATAAAATAGACACTGACCTGTCCTCCTTGACCGAAGACACCTGAAAAAAAAAAGCACAGAATCCAAACACTGTAATTTATGAATGTGCAAACAGTAATATTTACAAAATTAGGAAATCCCTAATTCCAGTTCCTGGTTCTTAGCCATCTCAAGAAGCCACGGGCATGTTGTTTCATTTTTTACATTTCACACCTCCTCACATCTTAGAGAGGTGATGTAAGGACATGGACCATGAGGGGGCAACATTCGTTGGAGGTTCAGGTGGGGAGCAGAAAACGGCATAAGGATCTGGAGATTTATGCTACAGTCCCGGCCGAGTCACTAATTTACTGTGGGAACGGCCTTACCATCTCTGGTTTGACCTTGGAGAAGTAGGACTGGAAAGGCGTCTCTGACATTGACACTCCAAGGTTCATTCCATGTAGTTCCTCCCAAAAGCCTTTGTTACGGGCAACTGGGAGAGGGATTAAGTTTGTCATTTGTTCTTTGCATTGGAAACTGCCCAACTTTTAAGACTTGGCCCAAATATAGACTGGTAAGGACCAACCCATTCTCTTTTCTGCAACTCTTTTCTCCTTCTGCATATCTCTAAATTCCTGAAAAAGAGCCCATATATATAGTCTTGTTTCTCTCACTCTTCCTCCCTCTTAATATTTGTATGTGTGATTTTAGATTGTGACTAATTAGCTGAGTGGTTTAAATACTGAAATAATAAAAATCCTAGGTCCAGTTCTGGTAGGGGCTGCTAAGTTTTGATCTGTGGTCATTTCTGTGGAACTCCTTTCACAACACCCCTCACATGGAAGCCCAAGGCCACCTCAGCGAGAGAGAGTGTGAATTAGTGCAATCCGTCTCCAACACCAGCCAGCACTTACGCGGGGACCATTGAAAATTCCTCGGAGTGGAAGCTCTTTTAATGGGGGTGAGGAGAGAACAAGTCTTTTTTAAATTTGAAAGTATGTTACTGATCATTTTCAGCAGTGATTACCAACCTCATTGATTCATAACTAGCTATCACGTAAAAATTCCATTATATAAGACCAGATAGGGCCTGGGGAGTTTGTAATTTTATAAATATTCTCAGTGATTTTTTATGGCCGGGGAAAATTAACTGTTGCGTTTTCAGTCAGTTCTTTACCGTAATCAGAAGAAGAAGGATTTGCCGAATGTCTTATAGGTAGGAACTGGCAAGGCAGAAACAGATCAATACCTTGAGTTCAATCTAGTACTCTTTTTATTAAATTTTAATAATGGCTATAATAATATTAACAGATGTTATTGTTAAACACTTGCTATGCCTCATCTACTCTGTTAAGCATCTTATATGCATTTTTATCATTTAATTTCTCAAGTAGAGATAGTCCTTCTATATTCCTATGTTAATTTGAGAAAAATAAGGCTCAATAAGGTCACATAGCTATAGAATGAAAATGTCAGGACTGAAATTCACTTTTGTCTGTTTCAACATGAAAACCCTTACATACTGTGTCATCCCAAATACTGTCTGGTGTGTCTGTGAAGAACCTGTGCTTTGGTATGTTAAATGTACTAGTGAACCAGCTCCTGTTAAAGCTCAGTTCAACTTTGTAAAGAGAAGTGACAGAGGATAGCAACTGATTTCTGAGACTATCTTTGCAACTAAATTTTAACATAGTCAGATCTACTTTTTTCTGACATCTTAGCTAGTGATCGAAATACCCATGAAGGTTATTTGGCTTTAGTAGTCAAGTTGACTTCAGAATATCATAGGAATCTTTTATCCATTATTTTTCATATTTCTGAGTGTATTTGTTTTTGACTAACTGCAGTGAACAATGGCTTCTTCATCGCTAAATCTCTTTGAAAATTTGTTTTTACAGGTGTATTTCAGTCATTTAAAATCTTTGGTAGAAGCAAAATTTATCTGCTATTGTCACAGAAAATGATAGATCAGACATGGAAATTCTCAGGGCTTAGTCTCATTTTTAGCATTTTACAAATGAGAAAATATCTCAGAGAATTGAGATGTTTCTCCAGTTGACACAGGTCAGTAGTGAAAGAGAGGGAACTGGATCTTGGGCTCTAGTGTATGGTTTGTCTACTATACCCTGATAGAGTAGAATAATAAGGAAGGGAAGATAAATATAATGGCCCTATTCATTCAATGACCTGTAATAAAAATCATAACCTTGAAGTATGATTGTCCTTTGAACCTCATTAAAGTGGCCAAAGATATTCCCCTGCTTGAAGGTTATTTAGTTCACCAGGAACATATATGTTTCTGCATTCTAAGATTTAATAACATCCTTTTAAGGATTTCCTCATTGAGTTTCCATTTTTCCCCTTGTTTTAATTTCAGTTATTTGAGTCCCTTTGTAATAATAACTAAGGATAGGAAAGCATTCCTTTGTCTTAGAAAGCAAAACCAATGTTTAATGCAATTATCCATCCTCTGTGGAACAAACATCAACTGTGATGTCTAGAAAATCTGGATTCAAATTCCAAATTCTATTATACTTACTAGTTGCAAGTTCTTTGGCAATTTTCTTAACTTCTCTGTGTCACCGTTTCTTAGATGTAGAATAGGGATACAAATACTTTGAGTATTGAAGATGATGCATAAAAGCCCTTCTTAGTATATGCCTAGAATATAGTATATACTCAACAAATAACAGCTATTTTTATCATTATTATCAACATCATTTTCATCACCACAATCATTATCATCCTTATGATGATCTCCTAGAATTGGCCTTTTATATCAAAATTGTTAGAACTTTGAAATATGATGGACAACTACTCTTGTCATCTCCCATTCAGTATATATATGGGATCTTAATTTTAAGAAAAAACTCACCTGAGAAAAAGCAGAAAAGAGCCAGAGAGAGGAGCAGAAAGACACCTGATAGTTTCATGGTGCCAGTTAGTTCACTCAGATCGAGGCTGCTTTGTCCAGCTCAGGTTCTCTGGCAAGACAATTCCCAGAAAGCACTAAAGTACACACTCAGACACATATATATAGAGATGATAGAGGGAGTTGGGATCTCCACCTTCTTTATAAAAACCATGTTCTAAAACCATATGCAGTCCTATACACTTTTGGCATTTATTGGGACCTGTCACCAACTTAAAGAAATGCTTCATGTGCCCCATCAATCTTAAAAATTAGGACAATTATGTGAGTCGCACCTTAGACCTTACTAATAGAGCTGTCATTTTCTACTAGTAGCCTACATTTTCCTGACAACCAGTACATCCTCCTTGCTCTTCCCTCCAAGGTTTCACTGCATTAAAGGGATGATTCACTGTCTATAAGGGATGTCACATGATTCACTGAGTTCCACTTGATCCCTATGTCTTTTACGGACAGGTCCTACGTGTCTGTGGTCCAGATGAGTAACCACAGGAGAATGGAATCTTGGGTGTAACTTGGATTTTCAGAGTCCAAATCATCCAAGGTGTACCTAAAGGAGACAAGCATTCTGCATTAGAATAAGCATTTTCTGGGCAGGAATCAGCTTGTTAAATTTTAAATTATTATTATAGTCAAATGCCAGTGATTTTCAAATTTTGAGTCAAAATGAACAGGGGAGTCAATATATTGTTTTTAATTTATGAAAAAGAAGATTCATTTTTAAAATTACTGAATTGGATATTTGAAATGAGTAATATTTTATTTGTCGTTTTTTCTACAAAGTAAAAAAAAGTAATCATAATAAAGATCTTTATGTTTTAACTTCTTGAAAATATACTTGTCATATGAGTTAGATGAATTCCATTAACTATCATGGCCTATTTAATTGCAAGATAGATCAAAGAATGAGATGCTGTAACTTTTTTCAGGGGAACAAAAAAAATAAAGAATGGTCATAGTGATAATGAGAAAGTGTGTATCAAACTATAAACTGCTATTTAAAATATCATAAAGAAAATATGTAACAAGTTAAAATATGGAAAGATTATGCAAAATGTGCCCAGTTGAAACACAAGTGATTAATGCAATCCATATATAAATAGTTCATAAAAGATACATTTAAATATTTGTCTTCCTTTTAAAGTAGTCACTTTAAGAAAATATACACATAGTGTAGATATTGTTTCTTTTATCTCAGACATTAGCTCTCTTTTGGGGAATTACGTAAGCTTAAAAATTTTAATTTGATTTATCTAAATACTTGGGATGAATTTTATGACTTTGAAAATGGTGAATATATTTTATTGAATTTGATAATAAAACAAAATATTACTGCTTTAATCAAAATGAAGGGCAGCCGTGATAAAAAATAATTATTTTCTTTTAATTGCTTCACTAAGAATTTTTTTAAAAGACCTGAATTTAAAATATAGGGGAAAAAGAAGAGAGAAGCATGGATAAGAAAGAGAGAAAAGGCATGAGAGAAGAAAAGTGTATGCTCAGCAAGGATTAAAAAGAGGTTTCATTCAAAGGTGGTGAACACACACACACACACACACATACACACACACACACACACACACACACACACACACATACACACACGTGACCTGAAAGTCCTTTTCAAAAAGTTGTGGGTCAAATGGTAAACACCGAAGTCCCCAAAACATTAATGAAAAACCTTAAAAACTGTTTAAAATTTTCTCAAACGCTTTATAGAAGAGGATTCAGGATATTTAGAAACACAGCATAAAGGGGAAATTGATTAAGGAAAGTCATATGACATTTTAAAATAACCGTTGTACAATTTTGCTTACTTGGCATGATCTTTAATTATGTTTTCTCATTAAATGAGATAATATAAAGAGCAGTTCTTTGAAACTAAATTATGGAATAGGCTTGGTTTTAGGTACTGCTGCTACTTCCTCGTCCTCCCCATCCCATTTTAATGTTTTCTCCTCCCTTTTCCCTCTCCTTTTCCTTCTCCTCCTTCTGTGATTAGAATGCACAGGGTTAGTCTAAGCATAACCTCATGTCCAAAAGCCACAACAGTTTAAAAGCATCAGCAAATAATAAAAAACATTGTAACAGCAGTCGTGAGCCATGTGCCATCATTAAATCCATGTAGTCTTTCTAAAATTTCTGTTTAAGCTTTTTCCCCTCTCCAAAGTTTCATTTTTGGCAGTAGCTTCTCATATTTAATTCTAAACTCCCAAAAACTCTGTTCACCTAAATGTTACTCTTTCCTTATCTACTAGTATTTCCTTCTCTGCCTCTCTGCAGCCTTCAAGAGTTTGTTTGTTTGTTTGTTTTTCACTGTGTGTTTTTCATAGAATGATTCTTGTAGAGAATGATTCCATCTTCTATTTCAGAATGTTTTCAATTCTCTATCTTCAACGCTTACCCTATTCATCACAACAAAGCTAAGGAGCATGAATGCATAAATTAAGTATTGGCTCTGGGTGCAAGGGAGGGAATATGAAATCATAAGTATATATATTTTAAGAAATTTTATACCTTGAATAATCACTTTTGTTAGGTTTATGGAAGTTTTTGTTTTTGTTTTGTTTTTAAATATAACTTAAAGGGAAAGGTAAGAAACATTCTCTGGAGGATCATTTAATTAACCCTTTAAATAAGAAGTTGAGAGAATAGAAGATAATAAAGAAATTACAGGCAATTATTCATAGACTGTATATAATTCTAGTCTTTTGGCTACAGAGTAAGTAAAAGACAGCAGTTTTAATTTTGTTTTCTGTAACATCCTGAGAGGAAAACGGGGTAAGTTTTAAGAATCTTAACATTTAAAAATAAGTAAATTTCAATACATTGAATCACGCAAAGGAAACAGAAAAAAAATAAAAAGAAAGGAGGTGTAGGAGAAGGCAATAGAAGTAATGTCTTATACAGACATGTTAGGATGCATTATGCAGTACCAACACATATACAATTGACTTCCAAAATTTAGCTATGCATAGTTTCTCTTATATAAAGACAAAAACTCTAAGATTGTATTTTCCATATATAATTTATTATATAAACACTGTACATTTATTCACAAATATTGCCATTCAGGGCAGCATACACAAAATCATATGCATGTTGTTTAATATATTAATACATGTAAGGGACTTTAAGGTCAATTTTAATTCTATAATTTTTTGCTACTGACTCTACAATATCACTTTACATATTGAGATGGAGATTCATTGCTTTTATTAATAGAATGCTTAGGTATGAGTCCAAGAAGATACACATATCTGTGCTTGTGTGTTTTAACATTTTACTTTTTCATGTAATTTTTGCTTTCCCCAACATTGTTCATATATAGTGAAATGGGTTATTTTGAAATATTACTTCTCAGACAGCTATGTACTTTTCCCCAAAACCCTTCAACCTTTCCACCATTCAGCATGAGATAAAGGCATAATTTCAAAAAAGAACAGCCAATACCTTAATCCCTAAAAGCACTAATCAAGGAAGTCACTGTCCAGCATTGAATTGTGAAGTGGTCTTAATGTCCCTAGCCACATAATAGACTAAAATCAAGCATTTTTTTATTGGCAACAATCCACTCTTTATTCAGAGTGAAGATTGTCTTGGGACTCCCATTGGACCACATACAAAAGAGGAGAAACCTTTCCTAGGACTGAGGAAGGAGTCTGGGAAGAAAAAGAAAATGTGGTTTTAGAGTTTAGACTTCATTGTCCTGGCTTAGTTCAAAATCTCTGGCTTTTGCAAGGGGATAGAGATGCATCATCAAACTTGCCATGGGTGAAACAGAATGGCAATAACAAAGGAGGTATCCAGGTGTTTGAACCTGTTAGCAATCTCACAAGGGTTCTCTCATGCTGCAATGAAGATCAGAAAAAGCAGCTGAAATTTATAGTCCCCAAAATAGACAAGAGGTAAATAAGAAGACTTTTGATTTTAGAGCAAGGACATTACAATTGATAGCTCAATGGGGGTCAGGGGGATTATATAATTCAGCAGAGGGTCCTAGTACATCAGCTAGATAACAAGGGTCAGGGAGAATGGAGATCCAGGCCCTCTGTGACAGTGACCATAGGAAACATGCTACTCCGCAGCAATTCCTGGGGGGATAGAAGTTAACATCCAATCAATTGGTAAGAAATACCCCACAGGGACCAATGTCGTCATGACATTACTTAAGCTTTCTCCTGAATCCAAATGCTATTTTGGGGGGAAAAAAGGAATGAGAAGGTAGAACCAGAGAAGCACACTAACTTAGTGAAATATGAGGGCTTAGTGGGAGAAATTTTGCTAATTTTCTTTAATGTGGTATCCCTAGTATATTTAACCACGCTTAACAATAAGCACTCAGAAAATGTTTGTTGAATGACTGAAATTGAAATACCTTTAATTGG
>NW_012151729.1:4761837-4764769 GCF_000956105.1 Propithecus coquereli
GATATAATTCAAATGCCATGTGATAACATTCTGGAAAATAGAATATACTCAAAGATCTATGAATACATAAATAAAGAACTAGTTAACTTTGCTAAGATGGTGTCATCAGAAAAGGCCCCATTAAAAGAACACAGCTGCACCAGTACGAATCATGAAGGATAAAGGAGTTCTGTGGCAAAATAAGGCTGTTTGGAGATAGAGTGGTAGTGGGAGATGTTGAAGAAGAGGAAGACATACATACAGAGAAAAAAACTAAAGTGCAACCCATGGGAAGAGAGATGGAAGTGTGAAGGCTGTTAATTACATGAACACCAAAGAGTCAGCAGACTGGAGCATAGGACACTTGGTAAGGATGATTGAAAGGAGACTGGGAAGAGGCCAGTCCCCAACAGGTCCTGCGATGTCATGCTGTTTTTAGTGTGTACCGTGGCCAAAGGCGAAATGAGAGCTAGCTCTAAATCAGACAATAGTAAAAATTTTTGCCAGCATACTGACTTTCCTATCATCCTAAATCAGATCATTTATTCACCCTCTGGAAAATGTGAAGGAAAACAAGCAAGGTAGAATTATACATTGGTAACAATGAGGGAAAAAAGAAATAGTTTCAGTCTAACTAAATGTCTGGCTTTCCTCATTTCCTTTGAAGCTTAATTATAACCATCAGAGGAAGCCTCTTAAATGTTTGTTAAGACATCTCAATGCAAGCGAAAAGTTTGCCAAAGTGTTTTAAAATCGCAAGAAAGCAGTACTGCCCAGGTCAGGTGATTTACTTTAAAAAGTCATGATTAGGTTTTCCCTAAACTTTGGGAATAAAAAGCTTCTGTAAGTATTTTTATTTCTAAGTTCAAAAATTCCATTATTTCTGCAACACAAATCGCCTCCCAAACCTGTCAATGTTGGTCTGGCCAAGCTACCCCAGGGAAAAACAACTGGGAGTACACCCATTATTTAACAAAGCTGAGCCAATAAAGTTAAAGAGCTTTAGCTTGGGATTCGAGATTTGTCTGTGATCTGGCGTACTTCTGTCTTGACTTCATCTCCCAGGTTCCTTGCCAAACATCACAGGCTCAAAGCACTAGAATCCTGAGTAATCTGCATTTTTCCCTTCTTGTACGTTTGCCCATTAATATTTTCTCTGCTGAAATACATTTTACTACCTCTGCCTATCAGAATCTGGCTCAACTTTCCTGACCATCTAAAATAAAACCTATTCTAAAATGTATTCTGTAATTACCCAAGAAGGAGTCCAACAATCTCTCTTCTGACTTAAAACAACATTTTACTTTTCACAGCATATAGTATGTGGTATATTATGAGTATCTATCTTACTTATTAGAAAAGTTATTTATTACTTAAAATACTTTATAGCCTTTGAAGGTAGAGATTTATTTGACATATGTCAGTATCCTTTACAACCACTATAAAAAATAGTAGAAGCTAAATAACTATCATGGGTGGAAGAATCAATGCTTGTATGATTTAATTTATAAAGCTAGCATAACCTAGTAACTCTCGTATATCCATACCTTTAAAACAGGTAAACTTTGCATTGTGCCTTTTATTATGAATGTTTTATTTGGGTTATCTCAGCTGATGCAACAAATAACTCCTTTGTATAATAGCTTATGCAGAGTAGAAGTCTGTTTCTCAGTTGTATAAACTCCGGATGCTTGTGTCTGTGATTCACAGGCAGCAGATTCAGTAGAGATCAAAATAAATTTAGTTTTTTATATCATTGATTTTAGGAACCATTGGGACTTATCAAATGGAAAGTATAAATACTTTAGCATAATTAAATGATTCTTCTTAACCTCTCTTTTTGATGCAATACCTGTGTGACTAAATGTAATAATAAAAGAATATGTGTATTGCAATGGTCAGGGCCTTGCTCAATTTCAATTTGTTGAATATTTTCTGGCAATGAGGAAGGGACACAGAAGACTATTCTGAAGGAAAGATGAATATGTCAAAGGTATATTGTTTTTGCTTTATAATAATAACTTAGCTCCTGTGAGTATATGTTTACTCAATCTCCTACGTCAGTGTTCCGAGGGAAACTATGACATGTTGGCATCGTGCCTAAGTTTTAGGAGAGGAAATGCCCATATTGCAGAGTTGCGTCCTAACCAGTCAAGCAGAAGCTTTGTGTCTCTTTTTCACTGAGGCTCTACAGAGTTCGCTTTTATAGAATGACTCCTAACGAAGAAGAGAAGTCATTGTACCCTTTCATGGGACCCTACATATTTCCTAACATATTTGCAACTACTTGGTTAAGTGACTTCTTCTTTTGTGTTGCATATAATAACGTAAATTTTATGCAAGTGGATACTGTGTCAATTTAGTGCCTTCTCTACTGATTCTAGGAAATAGTAGACATCTAACATCTATTTATTAAAATATTTATAATCTTGGGAGCTAAGTATTTTGCACAATGAGAACTAGGGTTCTTTAACTCACTGTACAAGTTTTGAGTATTCATTTAACCTCACTAGGTCTTTTTCTGGGCTCTATATTCCATTTCACTGATCTATTTGTCTATTTTTGCACCAATACATTTCCTTTATTATTATTGCTTGAGAATAAATTTTACAATCTGTTAGTGTAAGTCCTTCAGTTTTATTCTTCCTCAAGCTTATTTTGTCCATTCTTTTCTCCTATTGCATTTCCAAACAAATTTAAAAATCACATTGTCATTCTCCAAAAAACCCAAAAAACCCTGCTACCTATTTGATTAGGATTGTGTTGAATCTATAAAACAAATTTAGAGTGAATATACATCTTCATAATATTGATGTGCTAAAATGATGAATGAGTATATATCTCCATTTATTTAGGATTTTTTAAAATATTTGATTAATATTTTGTAATGTTCAAGGTAGAGGTCATACATACTTTTTATTAAAGTTGCTTTTCTTTATTGTGTATTCAATTT
>NW_012151729.1:4764819-4767892 GCF_000956105.1 Propithecus coquereli
ACTCATTTGCCTTACTTGTTGCTGGCCCTAGAAGGCATTTGAGTTTGAGAATCCTGAACTTTGACACTAGTAATATTTCTTATTAACTTTTCTTGTGAAACTGTACTACTTTGTAAAATTATGCCTGTACATTATCTCCTTTATTTGTCTAAATTCTCCTTGTTAACAGAATCTGTATTGCATTCATATTACAGCCTCCAAATTTCCATCATGTATTTAGCAATTATTCACAAATATTTATTCACAAAACAAATATGATTTTAAAAATTATTAGCACTCTAGGTTTACCAGAGATTATTAGTAACTATTCTAGCTGACATTTTCCAAAATCCATCTTCTTCCTTGTTTTAACATGTACATATTTGCTCATCTCTAGTCTTCTATCAGTTCTTTGATTTCTTTGACTTCTATAGATATATTTTAATAAGATTTCAATCTCAATTGGAAATATCTATATCCTCACTTGTGTCCTAATGAGATAGAGGGGAAAGTTTGTAATGTTCATTTACTCTTTTACAAGAGTACATAGACTGTCAAGTACATATTGGAAGTCAGTTTTTGCAATTTGACAATTATTGAATGACAATCCTCTTTCCATTCAGCTCATATAACCTACACCATTCGTTGCCTCTGCTCCACCATTTATACTCTTTTCATTTCCCATTTCACCAAGATTGAGGCAATTTACATTTCTAAACATTACTTTGACCACAATGGAAATCAAACTACATTGTATAGTTTGTTATATAAAACTTTTTGGAAGCTAACTAATGTTCTGACTTTTAATACATTATTACGAAAATTTGCATTTCATTCAAAGATCTCTTTCTCCTTAATTTGCTTTTTTTATGTTTTGGGATATTTTTTCTTAAGTTTATTGTTAAAAGTGGAATTTTATGTATGTTTTCATAGTTAGCCTCCTCAAATCTCTCAACATTAATTCAGATAATATTCAAAAAGAGATTATTTTAGTATGGGCCATGGAACATGATAAAACGATGCCATGATCCATAGGTATTTTTTTAAAAAGGTCATAATAACTTTGTTTTCTTCTTTGACAAGGTAACCAGATAAGAGGTATATAGTAGACTTAATGGATTTGAACATCAGCAAGGCATTAGATAAGGTCTCATGCTGTATTTGTGAGTGAATAGAAATATATGGGTAGACCACTGTAACTGATTGAACAATGGAACAAAAAAGAGAAATAGAATCTTGTCCCAGTTAGGATGTTTATAACTAACCTAAACGAACATATAGAACACATGCTTTCAATTTGAAATCGTATCTCCCTATCATTCTCTCTTTGTGATTTATTTTCTTGATTTCAATAAAAAGCCTTTAATCAAGTTTTATCTTGTTCATTTTGGCCAGTCATCATTCTTAATGTATAGAGATCTTTTTGACTCCTGACGTCGAATCCTATCTTCAATGATTACATGAATTTTAACAATAAAATTATTTAAGAGAGTAAAGACAGTGGCAGTTAAAAGGTTTTTGTAAAAGTCTAGGTGGTACTTCTGTGCATACACCCAAAATATTTGAAAACAGGGTCTCAAATATCTATTTGTGCACCCATGTTTATAGAAGCATTATTTACAGAAGCTAAAAACATAGAAGCCACTCAAAGGTCTTTAAACAGATGAATAGACAAGCAAAATGTGACATATATGTGTATACGTATGTGCATGTATACACACACACACACACACACACACACACACACACACTGAAATAGTATTCAGCTTCAAAAGGGAAGGAAATTGTGACGTTCTATAACATGGATACATCTTGAGGACATCACAAAAAGACAATTACCGAATGATTCCACTTTTATGAGGCTAGAATAGTCAAAGTCATAGAAACAGTAAGTAGAATGATTGTTTCCAAGGCCTGGGGGAAGTGGTTAATGTAGGTTATTGTTTGATGAGTATAGAGTTTCAGGTGGGAAAGATGGAAGAGTCCTGGAGATGGATGGCACAATGGTTGCACACTCTGTGAATGAGCATAATACCACTGAATGGTTGAACTGTACACTTAAAAATGGTTAAGATGGTGAATCTCGTGTGTATTTTACCATAATAAGAAACAAACAAACAAAAAAATCCATGTTGAGGGATAGGGAAAGTGTTCAAGGGAACAAGGCTGAATTCTATTCCTGAATTCTATTCCTCACTCTTCTTAGAACTTTAATACACAGAGGTAGGCACTGAATTGCTGTTGCATCACTTGCTGATTGATTCATGTTTAGTAGCTCTGTCCACAACATGTGATTACAATGATCTTAAAGGCAAAAGCATGAGTTTACCTTATTTTTCTCTTACATGCTATTATTGATTTTCCTGGGCTGAGCCCATGGTCATAAAATAGTTTTTGAATAAAAAAATACAAACTGTTTTCATATTTATTTACATGTTTTATTTGTTACTCTTTTGGTTATCTTATGTAAACTGCCTCCTAATTTTCTATGCCATTCTTTGAACATGTAGATTTTTCAATGGTTTCTAAAGCTTTGATTGACTTTGCCTCCTTGATGTTCTCATAGCAATTTGCATATGCCTTAAATATAGTACTTAAAACATTGTGTTATCCCTGTACTCAGGAAGCCCACAGTTTAGCAAGTCAGATATAAATGATATAATTCAAATGCCATGTGATAACATTCTGGAAAATAGAATATACTCAAAGATCTATGAATACATAAATAAAGAACTAGTTAACTTTGCTAAGATGGTGTCATCAGAAAAGGCCCCATTAAAAGAACACAGCTGCACCAGTACGAATCATGAAGGATAAAGGAGTTCTGTGGCAAAATAAGGCTGTTTGGAGATAGAGTGGTAGTGGGAGATGTTGAAGAAGAGGAAGACATATATGCAGAGAAAAAAACTAAAGTGCAACCCATGGGAAGAGAGATGGAAGTGTGAAGGCTGTTAATTACATGAACACCAAAGAGTCAGCAGACTGGAGCATAGGACACTTGGTAAGGATGATTGAAAGGAGACTGGGAAGAGGCCAGTCCCCAACAGGTCCTGCGATGTCATGCTGTTTTTAGTGTGTACCGTGGCCAAAGGCG
>NW_012151729.1:4770447-4777681 GCF_000956105.1 Propithecus coquereli
CTTTTCTTTATTGTGTATTCAATTTTTAAAATATTCTGGGAAATAATATCTTTTAAATAACTTTCATTTTCTTTTCTTTGTTGTAACAATTTAGAGTATAATTTATTTTGGGATATTGATCTTTTATTCAATAAACTCCCATTTCAAAAGTAGCATGTATAATGTGATCCTGTTTTATTTTATTTCTGTCACTCTCTTAATCTATGTACCTAGTTGTGAAGAAGGATAGAAAGAGTTTATGAAAGATTTTTACCTAATATTAATGATAGTAAGCATCATAATTGATTAATGTTATGTTTTTCAATTAAATGTACTTCTCTATATTTCTTGATTTTTTAAAGAGTACATATTACTACTTCAAAAGAAAATGATATTAAAATACAAATACAAATTTAAATTTCAAATTAGGGAGGGTTGTCAGCAAAAGGGAAAAATAGGAGTTTCCTTAGCTCCAGCTCCAGTCCCCCTCACAGAAATACAACTAACCATTATCCACAGACAATAACTTTGTGGGTATCCTAAAACTTGAGAGTGAGGCTGAGACAACCAACCCCTTGGACCACAGAACTGAGAAAAATTCCATTAGAATTATAAGAGAAACAATTTCTCTTTGACCACATAGACCTCTTTCTGAAGCCGACACAGTGCCACAGAGAGGATTCCGCCAGGCCTACGGCTTCTAAAGTGGGAAAAGAGAGATGAAGGCAAACCTTGAGTTTGCCAGAATTCTGGGTTGCTTACCAGGAGGCCCATATATGTTTCACCTCATGGGGAACACTAGGGCTATTGACAGGGCTAGACTACTTGGGGTTAGTGGTGACTCCCCATTCTGACCAATGGAAGTATCTGACAGGGGTACCAGCCAGTAACATTGCTCCGCAGGAAGCACAGTTCACAGGTCTGCTAGGCTTCAGTCCTTAGCCAGATTCCCCACCAGGCCCCGGTTTCTCTGCTTACGACTTCTCCAGGCCAGGAGGCAAGCACATATTTATACATATGTAGATTGCAGAGGGAGCATCTGGCCTCACCCAAACATAGCAATTGAGCAGCAACTCCACCCAGCTACAAAGGCCAGACTGAGTTTCTGCCTAGACCAACGCAAGGAGGCAAGCCTGCTGCTGCACAGATCTGGAGCATAGCGTCTGGCCCTGCCCATTCTGAGTGACCAAGCAGCAACCACAGCACTTTATCCACCCTCAGAGCCCTGCGCAACTGCAGACAAAAAGCAGCAATACCACCCAGATAGGGAAAATAGCCTGCAACCCTACATAACAAAAGTCAATCACAGAGCCCAACCAGTAGCTCTGACAGACCAGAGTCCAGCCCGTGGTCTCACTGGACTATGGAGAACAGCCAGGAGTCCCACTTGACCTCAGTTCACATGCAATATATCAACCCAATTAGAAAACCCAACACCAAGGTCTGACTGCCTATGGCCATTACAAGATGGCCCACCCAGAATCTGATGGCTGGACTAAACAGTGATGGTATATCCCACCCAAGAATACCTGCAAACATGAGAAAAAGTGACCACTCCCTTAAACTCTCAGACGCCAATGCAAAAACATCAGTATTACAAAGAATCAGGAAAATATGACACCACAAAATAAATAATAAAGCTCCAATGATGAACCCTAAAGATGTGGGTGGACACTGATAGAATGACAAAAAATTTGGAATAATCTTCTTAAAGAACTTCAAGTAACTACAGAAAAATAAAAATAGAAATTAAATGAATTTGGAAAACTATTCATGAACAAAAAAATTTTGGCAAAGAAATAGAAACAAACCAAAAAATGGTAGAGACCTTAGAGACAAATAACGTAATAGCTGAACTGAAAAAACACTCAACAGAAAGCTTTAAAATCAGACTTGATCAACCAGAAGAGAGAATTAGTGAGCTCAAGGACAGATAGTTGGAAATTATCCAATCAGAGGAGCAAAAAGAAAAAACAATGGAAAAGAATGAACAAAGCCTAAAGAAATCAGGAGATATCATCAAGAAAACTAAACTTCACGTAAGAGTTTCAGAAGGAAAAAGAAAAAAAAAACGGCCTATAAAGCATATTTAAGAAAATAAAGGCTGAAAAGTTCCCAAATCTGGGGAAAGATGACAACATCCAGGCATAACAAGCTCAGAGGTCTTCAAATTCAACCCAAAGAGGAGTTCAACAAGACACATCATAATCAAATTATCAAAAATGAAAGACAAAAAAAGTTCTCAAAGCAGCAAGAGATAAGAAACATATAATATACAAGAGAATCTCAATATGGCAGGCCAAGAGAAAGTGAAATAATATATTCAAAGTCTCAAGAGAAAAAAAAAAACTGCCAATCAAGCATAATTTACTAGCAAAGATTTCCTTTAGAAATGAAGGAGAAACAAAAACTTTCCTAGATGAACAAAAGTTGAGAAAGTTTATCACTACTAGACCCACCTCATAAAAAATGCTAAAGGAAGAGACTAATTAACAAGATGAAAACATATGAAAGTATAAAACTCGCTGGTAAAAAAAAAGTACATATCAAATTTGTAATTCTGTAATGATGATGTGTAAATCAATTATACCTCTAATATGCAAGTTATAAAACAAAATCATTAAAAACAACTATAGCTACAATAATTTATTGAGGGATACATATTTTTAAAAGATGTAAATTTTGATATCAATCATAGAAGGGAAGGGAAGTAAAAGCATAGAGTTTTTGTATGTGAATAAATATGTTATCAGTTTAAAATAACTTACTATAAGCATAAGATGTTTTATGCAAGCTTCATGGTAAACACAAAGCAAAAACGTATAATAGTTGCAAAAAACATAAAAAGAAGATATTTAAAACAAGCTACTACAAAAAGCTATCAAATCACAAAGGCAGACAGCAAGGAAGGAAGAAAGAAGCAAAGGTTCTACAAAACAAATAGAAGACTAATTATGAACTGACAGTAGCATGTGCTTACATATCAATAATTACCTTGAATGTAAATGAATTAAATTCTCTAATATAAAGATATAGAGTGGATGAAAGGATAAAAAAAATGAGACCTACAAGAGGCTCACTTTATTGGTAAGGCTATACATTGATTAAACATGAAGGGATGCAAGAAAAGATGATGTTAGTAAAAATACTTCCATCTTAAAAAAAAAAGTGAAGGGATGAAAAAGATATTCCATGCAAATAGAAACCAAAAGAGAGCATGTCTAATGTAAGCTATACTTACATCAGACAAGATTAACTTTAAGTCAAAAACTGTAAAAAAAAAAAAAGATAAAAAAGTCATTATATAATGATAAAATAATCAATTTACTAAGATTATATAATAAGTGTAAATATATATATGCCTCCAACTTTGGAAAACTTAAATATATAAAGCAATTATGAAATGATCTAAAGGGAGAGATAAATTGCAGTACAATAATAGTAGGAGACTTTAATACCCAACTTTTGACAATGGACAAGATTATCTAAATGGAAAACCAATAAGGAAACATTGGACTTGAATTACACTTCAGACCAAGTGTACCTAACAGGCCTATATAGAACGTTCCATCCAACAGCAACAGAGTACATATTCTTCTTAAGTACACATAGGACATTCTCCAGGACAGATGATATGTTAGGCCACAAAACAAGTCTTAACAAATTTAAGAGGACTTACCTTATTATATATCAAGTATCTTTTGCAATCACAATGGCATTAAACTAGAAAACAATAGCAGGAGAAATCTTGAAAAATTCACAAATATGTGGAAATTAAACTTCATGCTTCTGAACAACCAATAGGTTACAGAAGAAACCAAAAAAATGAAAAATATCTTGAGACAAACAAAAATGGAAACACAACATACCAAAACTTATGGGATACAGCAAAAGCAGTTCTAACAGGGAAGTTTATGGCAATAAATGCCTATATCAAAAAAGAAGAAATATCTCAAATAAACAATCTAACATTATACCTCAACAAAATAGAAAAAGAAGAACAAATTAAATCCAACGTTAGCGGAAGGATGGAAATAACACAAAGCAGAAATAAATAAAATAGAGACTAGAAAAAATAAACAAAACTAAGAGTTGGTTTATGGAAAAGATAAACAAAGTCAACAAACCTTTAGCTAGACTAATTAAGACATAAAAGACTCAAATACATAAATAAAATTAGAAATGAAAGAGGAGACACTACCACTGATGCCACAGAAGTATAAAAGATCATAAGAAACTACTATGAACAATTGCATGTCCACAAATTGGATGACCTAGAAAAATGGATAAATTCCTTGACTCACACAACTTACCGAGACTAAATTATGAAGAAATAGAAAATCTGAATAGACCAATGTTTTATTCAAGTTCTTCCAAAGAGACAGACTGGTAGGATATATATAAAGAGAGAGAGAGAGGAAAAGATTTATTAGGGGAACTGGCTCACTCAGTTACGGAGGCTGAGAAGTTCAACAACAGGCTTCCTGCAAGCTGGAGAACCAGGAAAGCCAGTAGCACAGCTCCATCCCAGTTTCAAGGCCTCAGAACAAAGGAAGCTGATGGTGTAACTCCCGGTCAGAGACCAAAACTCCAAGAGCCCAGGAGGCTGCTGGTACAAGTCCTAGAGTCCAGAAGCTAGAGAACCCAGAGTTCTGATGTCCAAAGACAGGAGAAGAATGGTGTTCTGACTCCAGAAGAAAGAGAGAGCAAAACCTTTTCCCTTCCTATACCTTTTTGGTCTATCTAGTACCCCAGCCAGTAGGATGGTGCCCACCCATATTGATAGCAGATCTATCCCACTCAGTCCATTGATTCATATGTCAATTTCCTCCCGAAATGCCCTCACAGACATTCTTGGGGCAGCCTAATCATTGTAATCAAATGCTAAACCACATGGGTTTCCCTTTTAGCAGAAGAAAGATGGACCCATTGCCTACTGAAACACTGAGGGTAATTAATGCAATGATTGAGAATAAATAATACTTTACCAACTATTTGGATATCCCTTAATTGAGTCAACTTGACACCCAAAATCAACCATTACAACCAACAACTAGTAAGGAGATTGAATCAGTAATAAAAGGTCTCCTATCAAATATAAGCCCAGGATTGAATGGCTTCATAGCTAAATTCTACCAAACACTCAAATAAGAAATAATACAAATCCTTCTCAATTTCTGCCAAAAAAATTAAGTGGAGGGAATACTTCCAATCTCATTTTATGAGGCTAGCAAAACCCTGATACCAAAGCCAGATAAGGACTCTATAAGAAAAGAAAACTACAGACCAATATCCCTGCTTAACATAGATACAAATATTCTCAACGACATACAAGCAAACTGAATTCAACAACATATTAAAAGAATCATTCACAATGATCAAGTGAGATTTATCCCTGGGATGCAAGAATGGTTCAACATATGCAAATCAATGAATATGATACACCACATTAGCAGAATGAACGACAAAACCGTATGACCATCTCAATAGATGCAGAAAAGCCATTTGATAAAATTCAACATCCTTTTGTGGTAAGGAAAAAAAAAAAACCTCTCAATGTGTTAGGTATACAAGAGATATACCTCAACACAATTAAGGCCATGTATGACAAGCCCACAGCTAATGTTACACTTAGTGGTAAAAGTTGAAAACTTTTCCTCTGAGATTAGGAACAAGACAAGAATGCCCATTCTCACTATTTCTTTTCAACATATTACTAGAAGTCCTAGCCAGAGCAATGAGGCAAGAGAAAGAAATAGAAGACATTCTAATAGGAAAGAAAGAGCTGAAATTGTCTCTGTGGATGGCATGATCTTATATATAGAAAACACTAAAAACACCACCCCAAAACTGTTAAAATAGATGAACAAATTCAGCAACATTGCAGGTTACAAAATCAACATACAGAAACCAGTAATTTTTTTTACACTAATAATGAACTATTCGAAAAAGTAATTTTTAAAAAAAATCCCATCTACAATCAACCAAAACAGAAAATACTTAGGTATAAATTTAATCAAGGAAGTGAAAGATCTGTATATGGAAAACTAAAACATTGATGAAAGAAATTGAAGAAAACAAATAAATGGGAAGATACTGATATAGTTTGGATATTTGTCTTCTCTAAATCTCACGTTGAAATTTGATCCCCAATATTGCATGTGGCACCTAGAGGGAACTGTTTGGGTAATGAGTAAATTCTCACTCTATTAGTTCCTGTGACATATGATTGTTCAAAAGGGCCTGGCATCTCCCTGCCCTCTCTCTCTTTCTTCCTTTCTCTCACCAAGTAATGTCTGCTCTCCTTTCCCTTCCACCATGAGTGGAAGTAGCCTGAAGCCCTCACCAGAAGCAGATGCTGGTGCTATGCTTCTCGAACAGTCTGCAAAACTGGAGCCAAATAAACCTCTTTTCTTTATGAATTACCCAGCTTCAAGTATTCCTTTATAGCAATGCAAAATAGACTAAAACAGATGGCCTTTGTTCATGTGTTGGAAGAATTAATATTGTTAAAATATCTATACAACCCAAAATTATCCACACACTCAATGTAATCCCTCTCAAAATTTTATTCATGTTTCACAGAAATAAAAAAGTCTTTAAACTTGTGTAGAACCACAAAAGACCCTGAATAGCCAAAGCAACCTTGAACAACAACAAGAACAACAAAAAAACAAACCTAGAAGCACCACACTACCTGTTTTCAAAATATTTTATAAAGCTATTTTATGCCAGTACTATGCTATCATAACAACATAGTACTGCCTTAAAAACAGACACATTGAACAATGGAACAGAATACATGTTTATAGCCAATGATCTTCAAAAACAGTGCCAAGAACACAAATGGGAAAGGACAGTCCCTTCAATAAATGATATGGAAAAACCGAATATCACATGAAGAATAAAAGTGAATCCTTACACCATATATAAATATAAACTCAAAATGGATTAAAGACTTAATATAAGACTTGAAACTGTAAAACTGGAAGGAAATATAGAGGAAGAGCCCCACAACATCAGTATCAGCAATGATTTTTTTTTGGATATGACCCCTGAAGCACAGGCAACAAAAGCAAAAATAGACACATGGGATTGCATCAAACTTAAAAGCTCCTGAACAGCAAAGGTAACAATTAAAAGAGTGAGGAAACAACCACAGAATGGTAGAAAAAAATTGGCAAACCATACATCTGATAAAAGGTTAATATTTTAAAAATATATAAGAAATTCAAACAACTCAATAGCAAGAAAA
>NW_012151729.1:4779432-4781227 GCF_000956105.1 Propithecus coquereli
AAATGAAATAAAATATCTTATAACTCACACGAAGATGTTTATTTGTATTATAACTCACCAAGTATAGTGATTTTTAACAGGTCATATTTAAATGAAAAAAATATGACTGGGAGAATAGAATTGAGCCTGAGGTAACAGTTAAGATGAATACTAAAATAACCTATTAAAACAGGATGGCTTGAATTAAATAAATGTTCATGGGTTTAATTAATACTTAATATAAGGGATATATAGAAATTATATATTGAAATTGAGTTTGAGTGAGGAAGGACTTAGAGAAAGTAATGGTATTAACTTTCCGTACATTAAAACAAGTGTAGGAGCAAATTTAGAAAGAAAAACACAGGACCTATGTTGGATAGACTGACTTTAACGATTCCATGAGCTAATGAAATTACGATGCCCAGTATCTTATGCTACGAAGATGGTACAATCTCATGATGTGGATAAGCAAGTTATATGTATACAGGCAACACAGTCATTACAAATGCGAGTGGGATTGTCAAGCAGGCGAAGTTAGGATGGGTAAGAAGAAGAGAGCAGTTACCAAAACCTGGGACTCATCAATAACTAGAGGATAAAACACAAGGGAAAAACCATACAGAGGATTTAAAATCATCTGCTAAAGAGGGAGAGGGAGGCTGGATGCGGTGGCTCATGTCTATAACCTTAGCACTTTGGGATGCTAAGGAGGGAGGATCACTTAAGGCCAGGAATTTGAGACCAGTCTGAGAAACATGGTGAGACCTCATCTCTACAAAATATAGAAAAAAGTAGCTGAAAAGTGGTGGTGTGGGCCTGTAGTCCCAGCTACTCAGGAGGCTGAGGCAAGAGGATCGCTTCAGCCCAGAGTTGGAGGTTGCAGTGAGCTATGATGATGCCACTGCACTCCAGCCCAGGCAACAGAATGAGATCCTGTCTCAAAAAAATAAAAACTAACGAGGGGAGGGGAGAGAGAGAGAGAGAAAGAGAACACATGCAGGGAGTCGCTGTTAGAACTAGGATCACAAAGGGGGGTGTGATCCACGTTGGCAGTGGTAAGAGATCTGTGGAAATTATTCTTAGGGATTGCACTGGAAGGAGACAGTCTTGCATTTAGATATATGTGAACTTCATTTTCTTCTTCGAAAATGTCTATTATCAAATGACAAAAAAAAATTATCAAAGCCCTTTTTACTGTTATGTACAGCAAATTCAAGTAAGTGCTTGCTTATCTACTAAAAAGATTGTCATTATTACAGAGCACAAGTTTTGTCCTTTGAACTTCTTAGAAAAAGTAGAATAATGATATTAAACTCCAGTCTAAACATTAGAAGGTATCAGAGAAAACTATAAGTACAAAAAACAAGTACAATGGCTTGATAAGGTCAACTTCTACTTTCAGAAAATGTGGTGTGAGAGAAACCGGATATGTCCTCCTACCTGAAATGACAACAAATAATCAGACAACATATGTGAAACAGTGACAGTAAAACATCAGGCATGGAAGGACATTGAGTCCCACAGAGATGGAAAATAAATGTTAACTCGATGGTTGGCCTTGGCATCTGCATTGCCAGAGCTTCCGGGCACAGAAAAGAGGAACCCGGATGAAGCAGCCTTGAGTTGAGATGCAGAGATGAGAGGAAAGAGAAACCAAAGTGACTAGAGTTTTCAGGACCACAGCACGGGATGGGAGAGCTGGATGCAGGGCCCATAGATTATTAATTGGTGCTTGTATGTGAGGAAACTACCCAAAGCCAAGATAGAATCACCAGAGAAGATTCCAGATAAACAGAGCCCAGATCTCACACAA
>NW_012151729.1:4791677-4792574 GCF_000956105.1 Propithecus coquereli
AAGCGAAGGAGCACAGTGGTGTAAATCTAATTAAAATAAAAAGAATAATTTATCATTCATCTTTTCCCCCACTTATGAAACATTTATTGACCTCACAACATAGGCAGTTCTCAAAGGGGTAGGCAAAAAAGAAAGAGCTGTCTCCATTTTGCTCTCATTCAAGTCGCAAACATAATTGGAGTCCCTGTTCAGAGAGTTCCTATTCCTTCACATTTTCCTCCATCCGTGTCCCAGAGGTTGCTTTCCCTATTCACAACTCACATAAGCATTCTCTGTACATCTCAGGGCATTTACACCTCCAGCCATTCTGTCCACCGAACTGTGGGTTCCTTGAGAGCCAGAACCATGTTATGCCTAAGTGTATGGGCCCTTAAGAACTTGTCATGCCCCTGGCAATTGTCTGTGCTCATAAACATTTTTCAGGCATTAAGGAGGGTTTTCTGGTGTACATATGACCAAATTTTGGCTCGGTTCCCAGTTTGGATCACTCTACTCTGGGCTCCTATATTGGCAGTGCACCTGCCACCCTCACGTGAATAGACCTTGAGGAATATCATGGATTACCTTGCTGCATTTTTTCCAAGATAACAATTTCAAGGAAAACTCAGAATAGAATCTCAGTCCTGGGAAATCTAGTGGATGATTACCTTAAGTTTTCCATGTGGTGGCCACCATCGTGGAGGTCCTGAAACTAGAGAATACAGGAAAATAGTTACAGAATCTAATCCCTAGTAAACCATAGATTAATCTGTTGACAGAATAAAAGAGTTCTAATTAATTACCAAGGAATCTTGTAGTGACTGAAAATATTATTTCAATTATACATGTATTCCCTCATTTTCTTTTAAAAAATGTGAAATAACTCCCAGGAAGCTGAGGCAGAAGGATCCCTTGAGC
>NW_012151729.1:4792691-4796834 GCF_000956105.1 Propithecus coquereli
ATATTAACATATGAAGTATAACTAAGGGAAAAATATGTCCCTATATATTTCAGAGTTTAAAATGTGTCCAGAGAAATTAAGAAAAAGGTGAATGACCAATGGAACATTCATGGATACCAACAATGTAGACTTCCTTCTAGCAAAAAAGTGGAGCTGTGAAGGTGTGGGACCCTGTTGATCTAAGCCACACATGTGTAAATGCCTCTGCCTCGAGGTTGAGTGCAAAAGTGCGGATGTTTAATGAGGAGTTTGCAGAAGCTGGACGACAGGAATCAGCCAGGCAGAGCACAAAGCTCTATAGAAATGCCAAGGGAACGTGGAAGGGATTTCTGTTGCATTCCTTGCAAGACAACCTGGAGGTTTTACATAGATTGCTTCACTGTTCACAGTATCAGAGAGCTTATTAATCCCAATGTTTGTCTTTGACCAATGGCCCACATGTTCCATTTTTTCTAATTCTGAGATTTTAGACACAGATCTGAGACCCAGGTCAAATCAGGCTTCCAGAAAAGTTTATTGATTAGGGAGATCACAGAAAGGAAGGAATCAGTGGGGGAGAGGTCCGTAGAAGAGACCTTGAGTTATCTGCTACAAACTCAACAGGGGCAGCTCTCTAACACAAAGGACACATGCAAGGAGAGGTAAAAAAGGAATGAGGTACAAGAGGAGGATTGGAGTGATGGAGAGAAAAAGAAGACATCTTCTTCCACATTCAAGTCCACTCAGCTAGCATTTTCCATCACTGTGAAACCTAATTCTTCCTTCAGATTTCCTAAAGGAAGAGTCAGAATAAACACTTCATTAAATAATAGAATGTCAGGGTTACAAAAAGACTTTTAAAATTATCTTATCTACACCCCTTATTTTATATTTGAGGAAGGTAAGGTCCAGAGTATAAAGAGAACTGACCAAAGACAAAAGCCAGGTTTTTGGATTGCTCACCCAGTTATCTTTCCATGATTCTGAGATGCTACTGAAGATATTATGACATATTCTACAAACGTTTTGAAAATAAGCTATTGCATCAGGCCTAAGTTTGTGATGTGCGAGGTGCGTCAGTCCTTAGTTGTTCTGTCAATACTCTCACTCTCTGGCTAAAGTACTCATTAGTGGGAATGACCTGGGGTTTATATGTTCCTGTCATTGCTCCTGGCACAAAATTACAAAATGATTGTTGTGCTGAAGCCACCAATTTGATGCCACGGGGAAAGTTTTTCTCCTTGTGAAATGTACTGGCCCATATAGATATCAAAGATAAAACCATTGCACTGTGAGATGACAGTGTCTAATCACTGATTTTATGTTACATAAATCCAAAACACTGAGCATTGACCTTTAGCTGAAGGACCCAAGGGTGCAGTCACTTCATCCTAGTTTAGAATTTCAGACACATTAGGAGGTAAAGATACCTAAGAGAAGGCAAAAAACACAATTTGTCTTCAAATCAAAGAATTTCAGAACTTGAAGGGATATCTGAGAGCTTCAAGTGGAAATCCATCAATTGGCGTAGGGGAATGTAAGAGTTCAAAGAGCAAAACAGACCTGAGGAACACCACTCAGTACAAGGAGTCTGCTTTCTACTCCAGTGGGCTTTCTGTTACTGCATGCTTTTCTAAGTGGGGGCCGATTATCATCTATGAAAACTGGGGCAAATTCCTCCTTCAGGGTTGATAGACTTGATAAGAGAGATAGATAGTAATTGCTTATGCACAAGCATATCCATCATTCTCTTCTTTTCCCCAAATAGTACTCACAAGCTCTCAACACACAGGATGCAGGGGTTGTCATAGGTCACCAAATTGGTGCCACAGATGGGTTGATATATGCCAGGACAGGGATTGACCGTTCCATTGTACCACTTCAAGCTTACTTTCTTATATGGACATTTCACCTGAAATTGAGTTGAAAAGAATGATACGATTAGAAATACACTTAGATAGGTAGGTCACCTTTTGTCTTTAATAGAAAAAGGTAAGCATATTCAGGACCGTATCTCAGTCTTACAAAAGTTCTCACTAAGCAATGGAACCAGAACCTGTGTCTATCCCATCTGATGACAAGATGACACCCTGGTTGTCAGGACCTCCTCAGTAATAAGAACAGAGGCCTGCTATGTTAGAGTGGGAAAAAGAAGAGTGGATAAATAGATAATTTATCTGGGAATTTGGCTTTCTTCTCAATGACCTTTATGCCAAGACTATTTGATCTGGAAACATTCTTAGAGATTTTCTATGGCAACTCAGCTAAGAAAATTGAAGCTCTATAACTGCAAAAGATATTTCACTGAATCTACGTGCCTTAATTTAAAATATTTATCACATTTTATCCACTCTCAAAATCCCCAAACCATCTACTATCTCGAAGTTGTGAGATGTGAGATCATTGAGACTGGCTTCCCTGATTTTGTAGGGAAAACTAAAAACAAAGGAAGGCATATGTCCCATCAGGATCAGGACCCAGGTCTGCTTGCTTTCAGGTGAATTTCTTCCCTGGACAATTCTGGTGTCAGTGATGGCTTGAAGCAGTTTGGGACTATGGAGTTTGAGGATGGTGGTCTCAGGGGCTCTGTAAGTGCCATAAGATTGGTATAGGTACAAGGTAGGAGAGAGTTTTGGCTGGGGATTTAGGGAAAAAAAAGTATAATGTTTGAGCTTAGAAACTCATTTTCCTTCTTTCTTTATCCAACACCACCATGATGGCCGGGCCACCAGCATCATCCAACTAATCCCTCCATCTCCTCTATTCCCCATTTCCTGTAATTTCACAGTTTAAACATCAATTGAATTAATTTATTACCTTAATTAAAATCCTTTAATTGTACCTCATTGTGAATTATTAAGAAAATCTTTTTTGTTATAGGCTAAAATAAGTGCTTGGACTCTCCCAGATCTTCCAACCTTACCTTATACCACCCTGACTTTCGCCCTTTTAATTAGTTTGTTTTGTTTTTTCCAATTCCAAGTTTCCTCCTCAGGATCTTCTGGATTGTCATGACCACTTGACCAAACATATTTTTTTCTCAACCTAAACTCATTCTACCTTCAGAGCTTAGATTATAACCCACTTTCTCAGAGATATTTCTTAAAATACAATCATGAGTTCCCATTTTTTTTTCTTTTTATACCTTTGATCAGTTCATAATAAAGCTTTTGTGTAGTTATTTAACTAATCCCACACCCCCAAAAGACTATAAGCCCACAAGGGTAAGGTTTGTGTCTGATTAGGCTTATCATGGTGTGCTCAGCACATATATTAACCATATTGGCAGTTAGTCTTTGCTCTAGAAATATTTGCAAAATGAGTGAGTGGAGCTATAAAATAGTTCAATTTGAATGAATATAGAGTTATCAAATAAAAAAGCAAGAATAGCTCATATCATTGTCTATAAATATAGCTTCTTTTTTCCCCTCTGTCTTTGGAGGAGGATGTGCATTTGTGAGGGGAGGGTCCTACCAGCTGCTCTAACTGTAGCCTCTGCTAGATCCCCTCCCTCGCTGTGCTCCAGTCACACCGGGCTTTAATTGATGACTCAAGTAGGTAAAGGCTTCCTCACTGAGCTCCACCTAAGTGGCTCTTTTTTATCCATCTGGCCTCACCTTAGATGTCCCCGTGACACGGAGGACTTCCCAGATCACATTGTTTATAGTAGTATCTATACCCCCGATAGACAGTCTCTATCTTAATATCCTATTTCTTTTATTGATAGAATTTACCATAAATCATAGTTGTTGCTTTCATTTTTTTCCAGCTATCCGTAGCTTCATGGGAAAAAGGAACATATCTGCTTTCCTTGATATTATATTTTATGGCACAGCACAGGTGATTAATAAATACTTCTTAAAGAAAATAAGTAAAAATGAGTCAGTTCATTATCATTTATGAATTGATGGGCAAGAGAGGGATTCCTCCTGCAGGCAATCTCTTTGGTAGTTGGAGGAATCCTTCTGGAGAGGAAAAGGCTGGAACCAGACTCTGTGAGACCAGAGGATAAATTCTGGACAAATTCTGAAGATTGTTTTTCTGGAGCTATAGCCTCTATCGGGTTCTAAACTCTGATCCGTGGGTCTCTTAAAAGCTGAGCTGACCTCAAAATATCTTTTTCACCAGTCAATTCATTATTTACTTTTTAAAAAGAAAAGATAA
>NW_012151729.1:4798564-4799956 GCF_000956105.1 Propithecus coquereli
CATATATACATACACACACATATATATATTTGGGCCACATCCCATTTTATCTCTAAATATATATGCAGATATATATGACATATTTTATATATTTTTATATAAATGATCCACTTAAATTTTAAAATAATTCCAAAGCATTCTCTTTCAGATTACAAAGTCAAAGCCCACAAATCAACCTCACACACTGGCCAGAACCAGCCAAATTACTCACCAGAAGATAATATCATATGTATAAAGATGAACACAATTGAGCAGAATACTGGGAAAGATTTGGCCATTTTCCCTCCTGCTCTGTCCTTGGAATGATGCTCTGAGAGCTTGTCTCAGAGTGTTGACTTCTAATACAATCACCAAAGTAGAGATGATCAGGATTTAAGACAACTCTTAAAACGAATAGTCATCTCAAGTCTGTTCATTGCATGCTCTGTACACCACGTTCGGAAAGCTCATTCCACCCTTCCCCAAGAACGAATGCTTAGGAAAAGTTAAACCTTGATGAACCCTATTAAAGATTAAAAGATTAAAAGTACAGAGCTCAGTGACAGGTCTGTGAATACTCAAAAGACAGAAGTAAATCAGAGGTTATTCTATGGGCGAAACTGTATTATGGTAGTGTGGCGTTGTTTTAGACATCTTAAAAAGGCAACTCCTTACCTGAAACTTCACATACATTTTTTAAGAGGATACAAGGAAAAAAAAGGGGGCTACTAAAGATTTCTAGACAACAAGAGCTTCTCAATAGAGAAAGTAGGTCTGTACTTGCTCATGAAACAGATAATACCTCTTTGGATTAAGACAAAAATTTCTAATATTTCCTGCATTCCTGACTGCGCTAAGAGTCTTTCGACTGTGTATGCCAGACTCTCTTGGGGCATTCTGACAGAGTACACAGGGAGAAAAATCATTCTGTGCCATGTCATGAGGGCCCCCAAGCTATTTTAATTCAGACACAGAATGGAAGTCAATGGCAAATCCTCCCTTTGGATCAGCTTCCCTTGTAGCAACGTTTCCAATCCCAGAGAATGGTATCTGCAGGTTCCAGAGCCTGACCAAGGACCACATTTAACTCTGTATTAACCCTGCAAAAGTGATCTGGTCCTCTCTATGTCCTCTAGGCCTTTATCTCTGCTCTACAGGACTTTTTAACAGGTAATCTATATAAGTTCTTTGCTGATATGCTATGGTGTGACATGTGTCATTTGAGATGTAAAAATGTCTCCAGAGTACCCCACTCCCAGGATAATAGGAAGTTCTTGGTACAATGTGCAGAGCTGCCTACTGCGCCTGTTCTTGAGATAATCTGAGACGCTATGTTTTTGCTAAGCACACCCTCATCTTATCTTGACATCTTCCATAGATTCCCCCAGGAATGGAGCAGGAACAGTAAACGAT
>NW_012151729.1:4811191-4813787 GCF_000956105.1 Propithecus coquereli
GTTGTTTTAGACATCTTAAAAAGGCAACTCCTTACCTGAAACTTCACATACATTTTTTAAGAGGATACAAGGAAAAAAAAGGGGGCTACTAAAGATTTCTAAACAACAAGAGCTTCTCAATAGAGAAAGTAGGTCTGTACTTGCTCATGAAACAGACAATACCTCTTCGGATTAAGACAAAAATTTCTAATATTTCCTGCATTCCTGACTGTGCTAAGAGTCTTTTGACTGTGTATGCCAGACTCTCTTGGGGCATTCTGACAGAGTGCACAGGGAGAAAAATCATTCTGTGCCATGTCATGAGGGCCCCCAAGCTATTTTAATTCAGACACAGAATGGAAGTCAATGGGCAAATCCTCCCTTTGGATTAGCTTCCCTTGTAGCAATGTTTCCAATCCCAGAGAATGGTATCTGCAGGTTCCAGAGCCTGACCAAGGACCACATTTAACTCTGTATTAACCCTGCAAAAGTGACCTGGTCCTCTCTATGTCCTCTAGGCCTTTATCTCTGCTCTACAGGACTTTTTAACAGGTAATCTATATAAGTTCTTTGCTGATATGCTGTGGTGTGACATGTGTCATTTGAGATGTAAAAATGTCTCCAGAGTACCCCACTCCCAGGATAATGGGAAGTTCTTGGTACAATGTGCAGAGCTGCCTACTGTGCCTGTTCTTGAGACAATCTGAGACGCTATGTTTTTGCTAAGCACACCCTCATCTTATCTTGACATCTTCCATAGATTCCCCCAGGAATGGAGCAGGAACAGTAAACGATCCAGCTGCAACCAGAGGCCTAAAGCACAATGCAGAAATCCCTTCTCTCCATCCTCCATGCGACAACCAACACACCTTAGAAAGAAGAGAAAAGGAAGAGGAACGCACATCCTCTTTTTAAGGAGCATGTGTTGGGGCCTCCCTGGGAGGGGCTAGAGTAGCTGCTCAGGAGAGAGAAGGCACTGAGGCATTGTGTGCTGAGCTGAGTGAGCCCTGGAGGGCCATCATTCAGGTTGAATCAAGGTCAAACCGCAACAGCGGAAGATGTGAGGGGGATAAGGAATGGAACACTCAAGAAAGGCCTGGGGAAACATACCATGGTGGGAGAGAGTACAGCAGAAAAAGCATAACATGTTCCACAATGATAATTAGTACTTTGGGCCAGAATAAAAATTGTGTGGAATGCCTAAGAAAGAGAAGGTTGGAACAGGAGCTTGCAGTGAAGGTTGAAGTACGTGGATGCCGTTTGCAGTGGGTCCAACCTCGTCCCTGCAGCAATCCAGAGCCTTTTCAGTTTTAACAGGGAAGATACATTGTCATAGCTGTGTTTCTCTTGTTATCTGAACTTCTTGCCTCTACCTTCCTTTCTGGAAAGAATAATTTTTCTTATATAAAGGAAATACATCTTCACTTAGAAAAATTGGAAAATAGAAATATATGAAAAGAAATTAAAAGGTATAAAAATCTCACAACTCAGAGATAATTATTAAATATATATTAAAATATGTTCTAGTTTTTAAAAATATATACACATAATCACACAGACACACATATATGTTTTTATTATAATATTCAATCAATTTTTATAGTATATATTGTTTCCTGCCTTTTTCACTTTTATATGTACTACTACATTTTCTTGATCTCTAAAGATACTCATATAGAACATGAACTTAGATGCCTGATGTTGTATTCCATCAAATATATGGCTACTGATGATACTAATATTCTTTATTTGTTGCTCAGTTAAGGTCATATCAAATTTTTATTGACACTAACAGAAAATATTTTTATTTTCCTCAGTTAATTTATCTCTTATTACTTCATCTTAATAAATGCCTATACATATACCTACTAGAAACTTACAGAAAGAACTTGGGTCACCTAGAATATGAAAGAGGTGGTTTTCATCCAATTTTGGGCTCCATACTTGTAATCTAACATGGAATATTTTGAAAACACCCTGTTATCTTCCTGACGAAATAATTTGCTCCCGGTTCAGAAAGGTGGAGGCACTCCATTGTTTAGAAAGGATTCTGAATGCAGAAACAAAAGATCTGGTTATAATATTTTGTCAACTTGGGAAGGACTTTCTTCTCTCTGGGCCACAGAATTTTTCCATTTACATTACGGGATGGTTGGTGCCAGAGAAAGAAAGACAGAGTGGGGATTCAAACAACGTGGCTTTATTGAGCGCTCCCGGGCGCTCAATAAAGTGGGACTTCAGAAGTCGCGCTGCCCGTAAGTTTTGAGCGGGTTTAGATATGTTTTAGAGTTGGGGGACGGGAGTTTTTCAGCGCAAAGAGTTTTGTTGTGAAAAGTAGAGAGTTCTTTGTTATAGTTTTAGGGCGGGTCTTGTGGGCTTCTCTTTATTTTTTTTTTTAGGGAGGGGAGGGGTGCCTGCCACCAGCCTTACAAAGCACACCTTCTATAAAAGTGCTCTTTGGAAGTTCAGATGAGCAAACATTTCAACAGCTTGGAAAACTGCCTGACCCAGGTAAACTACCAATAACTGCTATTTTATTTTGGCTTCTTCTTAGCCACTACTAGTGATGTGGATATTGTAGGATCAGACTCATTTAATTGCATTCAAAAATAATAAC
>NW_012151729.1:4815856-4820351 GCF_000956105.1 Propithecus coquereli
ATAATGTGAGACTAATGGGCAGATCCATCCTTTGACCCATGTTTACTTAAAACATTTGAGTCTTAAGAGTGCAATGCGCACCACCCGAAGGATGGACATATTTGAAACTCGGACTTGGTGGGGGGGGCAAGGGCAACATACATAACCTAAACATCTGTACCCCCGTAATATGCTGAAATAAAAAAAAAGAAAGAAAAAAAAACGTTTGAGTCTTCATAAAATGGGGTGACATGAGCAGATTCTCCTCTCACTGGCATATATATTAATATATAATCTCCAGCTCCCAACTTGAATAAAAATGGAGGAAATCTTTCCATGTGACTTATAGCTTAGGAAAATGACCGTAAATATTTTCTTAAGAGAAGAAACACATCCACAGAGTCAAGCCTGACGGTAGGTTTCCTGCTGAGAATTTTTTATTGAAGAATCACATCCGTATTTGCACCAAATCACCGCTTGCCTCTTCAGCCATCCTGGAGAAACTGGTCCTCTCAGCGGAATCTGCCAGAGGGGTCTTGGAACCCGTGAGCACTGGGGAGACTCAGCATGTTCCATAATTTTCCAAAAAAACTGCACCACGACTCTTCCTGCAGAAGAAGTTATTTGTTAAAAGGAAGCCTTTGGAGATTTTAAATGAAAAGTTTCATATCCTTAGACCAATCCAGTCAGAGGAGTACACAGCACGAAAGGTGAGCAATTAATCAGTAAGCTTCAACAAGGGAGAAAAGAGGAATTCAATGCAGTAGTAAAAGCTGGTGTTAGGAGCCAAAGAATCTGCAAATTTCTCTTTTAGTTGCCACTTAGTAACATCATGATGCTGATCAATTTTCTCACCTTCTTAGCATCTGTTTGTTCCTTCTATCTTTTCTTTCCCCTTTTCCGTCTCTTTCCTTTTCTTTTCTTTCTTTCTTTCTTTTTTAAAATATTCTCATTATCGATGAACCATATCACTCTTACAGTTCATAGTAGCATTTAGCCTGTTAGGTAGCTAAGATGGTGTCTGGCTTTTTCTCGAAGAGGCTATTTCTGCAAATCATGTATTAAAGTCAGCACTTACACAACAGCGTTGCAAAATGCACATTCATTGGAATATTCTTTTCCATCAGATCCACAGAGAGGTTTGTAGTCCAGGGTACACACCTCAGAATATTTGGTGCACTGAATCTGTCCAGTCAAAAACAAAGTTTCATGTTTCAAATCATTAAATCATAGAAAACATGAGCCCAGGAGTTCAAAGTTACAGTGAGCTATGATTGCGCTACTGCAGTCTAGCCTGGGTGACAGAGAAGACCCTGTCTTAAAAAAAAAAAAAAATTAAATCATAGAAAATGAACATTTAAAAGGCTTTGAACAATCATCTAGTCCAAAATCCCACATGCAAAAAGACATGTTCTTGCAGTTTACATATTCTGCCACAACAACATTGGAATCTTGTTACAGCAAAAGACAGCTCAGCCTGTGTTTAGGTCCTCCCTCTCACCCAGTCCTTATATCTAAGTGACGAATGGACCCCCTGGATTCCATCTGGTACTTAATTCTGAATCAGCCCTCTCCTCGCCATACTGACATTCACTCTGTTCAGGCCCTCGATATGTTTTGCCCAAACAGTTTTAATTGTCTGCCAATCCATTGCTCATCCTCCATGCTCACTGAGGCTTTGATTACCCTCCACGCCAATGCTGGAGTGATCTTTTAAAAACCAAATTAGATCTTGTTCTTTAAATGCTTAAGTGATTTCCCATCAGAAGATAATCTCCTCCTGACCTGTGCTTTTCTCGTCAAATGTGTTCATGTCCTCTGCCTCTTACTCTTGATAAACCTCTGGGCTAAGTTCCCAACTGTTTTCAGCTGCTGTGTATTTCTGTGCCTTTGCTCCTGCTGTTTTCCTGTCTGGCCTGAGCTTACCCGCTTTACCCACTAGGTCGGCTCCCACTCTTCCTTTCAATGTCATTTTAACTGCTTTTAGACCAGTTTCGTGATGACGCTTTTCTCCCACACCCATCAAATTGGATTAGGTGTCTCTCTTTACAATGAGCTGTCTTCACTGCCACCACCCTTGCTTATGATGCTCTTATATCACATTTGAAGCTCTATTAGAACTATTTACATCACACTCACATAGCTCTTTACCCCTGAATGGTCTCTACGCTTGCTCTTGAATTTTTTCTTGCTTTATTTATAACTTCCTTTCTTGTTATGAGAGTATCTTTGAGTACCTAATTTCCCTCAAAATCCTCACCTTAATCTTGTAATTAGTTGCAGTATTAGAAAATAACCATATGTATACCAGTATGTCCCAACTAAGGGTTATGAGTAAGGTTTGTGAACTCTTCCTCTACTAATTTAGGCCTTCTCTTTAGGGTGACCAGATGCTTTATCTATGAATGTACACAGTTTTAAATGATTTCTAGAAAATGTATTTTAAAATAGTTCTTTTCTATGAAAGTGGGAAGTTATTGCAACCTTTTACATTAAGAGTAAATAAAATTTCTGCATATACTTACACAGTTACCATCATGAAGTTTTCTGACTTGAAATTTTTTCTCTCTGGAGGAGAAGATTTTATTAAATGTATAATGCAATAATTTGAGGTTTCATAGACTACAGAATAAAATACAATCATATGTTATTTCTCTGTTGTCGGACCCGGACTGAGAATGAGGTTGAATTCCCATTGGTTGAATTACTACTTCAGGTGACTAATATTAACTGTAAACATCTTTAACAGATGAACATTTAACAACTAAGAATATAAGAAAAAAAATTGACACTAAAAGTACATTGAGCATTTTTAAAAATAGCCCATGAATATTCAGATGAAAATCTAGGACATAAGATACTATGAAAACATTCTTAAAACTGAGATTAAGAAAAAGAAAATATGCCCAAATCCCTTCCTGGCTCTTACAATCTGCACAATTTTGTTATACAAAAATCTAATACTCAGAAAGGAGTTACTTCTCCTTGCTGAGTATTAAATTACATTCATGCCATCTAAAAAGAAGATATGTGATAATATAATCAATAAGATCCCATCAGTCTTTAATCTCTTCTGGTTGTATGAATATTAGTGCATGAACTTGCAGGTCCTGAGAAATGTTATTGCTATTACACTCCACTGTAAATTTTCAGAAGGGCTAGAAAATAGGAGAAAGAAGGAGGAAAGGATAAGAAAAAAGAAGAGCTTATTTCCATGTACTCACTCTGTGTCAGCTGTTTAGCTAAAATTTGTGACATTTTATCACAGTGAATCCTAAATGGTATTATAATGTCTATCTTACAGATGAGAATACTGAAGCTTGTAGTGGCTTGGGTATTTGCATAATGTCACCAATCTACTAAGTGAAATCTGGATTTTAATCTAGATGTTTGGCACCAAAACTCATGATTTTAACCACTCATCATAAAGTATTGAACTTATACTACTGAAAGCCTGATAATAACAATTCTTTCATTATTCTAAAGACTCATATCTTATTAAAGGTAAAGACTTAATATTAAATTTGTAGAGCTGGTGGTGGTGGGGATATGCTAATTTCAACTACCCATTTGTACTATCATTCTCTTCCCTAGACTTTTCTAGATGATTAGAGAAGCTACACAGATTTTCTCTGGAGTATGAAGGATAAATCAAAGTGTTATATTTCCATATAAGTTCTCAAAATTTGATGTGTCCATGGCTAACAGATAAAATAGAGATAGCCATCTTCAAAGTTCCCAAATGCAAAAACAAAGATGTAACAGAGGAGATTCATGGAAATTTGACCAAAATACATTTCCTGCTTGAGATCCTGCTTCCTTAAATGTTACGTGGGCATAAAAATGTCCTATGGGGCTAATGCCCCAAAGACAGTGTGTAATGTGAGTGAGAATCTGGCTAAATAGGAAAGATATGTGAGGGCTGTCTGGAAAGTATCCAGCCATTGTTAACATGTATTTTTATTGTCACATAGTTGGATATTTTCCGTATAGCCATCATAAATATATAGATGCAGATATATAGATATAGATACACACACACACATACACACACACACACACACACTAGAAATATAGCTAAATTTTTCTTTTTTCATTATTTTAAAAGAGCAATGTCTAAGGGATATTGGAGGAACATACAAAAAGGTAGCATTTGTCAAACAATGTTTTAAAACTCCAAGCAGATTTGGGCCAATGTGGGCTTTATAATCTTTAAAAAAAAAGGAGGGAACTCCAAATCAAGTATTTTACTTACTGGTTTCGCATGCAAAGCATGCATTCATTACTGTAAGTTTTCTGATCTGTGCCACATGTTGGTCTCCAAATCCTTGGGCATGCAATCCTTGGGCCTGTACTGTTGTATTGGTAACAGTCCACCTGTAATTCAAACAAAATATATAATACCCTACATTCCAATTCTACAGCCATTCTCATATCCAGATGGTGAAAGAGGAAGAAGAGAGCAGAAAGAACACCAGTTCCTTTAGTTTTTCAGCAAACACCTCTGTAAGATCTC
>NW_012151729.1:4826671-4827516 GCF_000956105.1 Propithecus coquereli
CTGCATTCTGATGCATAAATGGTTCCCTTCTCTGAGGCTGCTCTCTGGTTCTCCAGGACACATGAGACAGAGTGATTTTTAACTGGAACTGAGCACCTGAATCTGTGGTTTAGTAGACATTTTTTGAAGTCATAGAGTCAGGAGTCTTCTCTTTCCTCAGAATGCTACCAGGCAGAACATTTTTTTTGTATTTTGGCAAAAACACTTGAATGAGATTTACCCTTGTAACAAAATTTAGGTGTAAATACAGTATTGTTACCTATAAGCACAGTATTGCAGAATGGATCTCTAGAACATTTTCATCTTACATGATAGAAACTCTACATCCGTTGAACAGTTTAACTCCCCATTTCCTCCTCCCCTCAGCCCCTGGCAACTAATATTCTACTTTTTTTTCCATGAGTTTGACTACTTTAGATACCTCGTATAAATGAAATTGTGCAATATTAGTCATTCTGTTACTAGCATATTTCACAGGACATAATATCACAAGGTTCATCTATGTTGCAGCATATGATAGGATTTCCTTCTTTTTACAACTGAATAATATTCCATTATATGTATATACCGTATTTTATTTATTTATCTGTATATGAACATTTAAGTTGTTTCTATCTCTTAGCTATTGTGAATAGTGCTGCAGTGACCATGGGAGTGTAGTTATCTCTTCAAGATCCTTATTTCAATTCTTTTGGGTACATACCCAGGAATGAGATTGCTGGATCATTTGGTAGTTCCTGTTTTAATTTTTTGAGGAAACTCTACACAGTTTTCTACACTGTTTGCATTCCCACCAAGAGTGCACAAAAGCTCCAATTTCTGCACATCTTCACCTTTTTTTTTTT
>NW_012151729.1:4838751-4839657 GCF_000956105.1 Propithecus coquereli
CTGCATTCTGATGCATAAATGGTTCCCTTCTCTGAGGCTGCTCTCTGGTTCTCCAGGACACATGAGACAGAGTGATTTTTAACTGGAACTGAGCATCTGAATCTGTGGTTCAGTAGACACTTTTTGAAGTCATAGAGTCAGGAGTCTTCTCTTTCCTCAGAATGCTACCAAGCAGAACATTTTTTTTGTATTTTGGCAAAAACACTTGAATGAGATTTACCCTTGTAACAAAATTTAGGTGTAAGTACAGTATTGTTACCTATAAGCACAGTATTGCAGAATGGATCTCCAGAACTTTTTCATCTTACATGATAGAAACTCTACATCCGTTGAACAGTAACTCCCCATTTCCTCCTCCCCTCAGCCCCTGGCAACTAACATTCTACTTTTTTTCCCATGAGTTTGACTACTTTAGATACCTTGTATAAATGAAATTGTGCAATATTAGTCATTCTATTACTAGCATATTTCACTGGACATAATATCACAAGGTTCATCTATGTTGCAGCATATGATAGGATTTCCTTCTTTTTACAACTGAATAATATTCCATTATATGTATATACCATATTTTATTCATTTATCTGTATATGAACATTTAAGTTGTTTCTATCTCTTAGCTATTGTGAATAGCGCTGCAGTGACCATGGGAGTGTAGTTATCTCTTCAAGATCCTTATTTCAATTCTTTTGGGTACATACCCAGGAGTGAGATTGCTGGATCATTTGGTAACTCTGTTTTTAATTTTTTGAGGAAACTCTACACAGTTTTCTACACTGTTTGCATTCCCGCCAAGAGTGCACAAAAGCTCCAATTTCTGCACATCTTCACCTTTTTTTTTTTTTGATAATAAACATCCTAACGGATGTGAGGTTATAACCCCTTGTGGTTTTGATTTGCATTTCC
>NW_012151729.1:4839871-4843732 GCF_000956105.1 Propithecus coquereli
GAGAGGAAAGCCCTGGTTATTGAGAAAGGGCTGTCACAGACGTCCAGGAGCTCCTGGGGGGCATGCCCAGAGTAGGTTGGGTCATGGTCCCCAAGCTGCATAAGTTGTCCCTGAAAGGGCAAATCATAAACCTGAGAGATCCTGATCAGGA
The DNA here is from genome assembly GCF_000956105.1 of Propithecus coquereli. NCBI lineage: Eukaryota > Metazoa > Chordata > Mammalia > Primates > Indriidae > Propithecus > Propithecus coquereli. The sequence goes on from NW_012151729.1 coordinate 4,840,023, forward strand.
ACTGCGCAGAGAACCACTACCCTTTTATTCCTCTTCTCAGTCTCTCTTCCTCCCACTGAAGGTCTGACTCTCCTCGCTTTTTTCATCGGGCCAATCCAAACAGAAACCTTCTAAAGTATCTTCAGACTTTAACATTTTATAATTTAATGAAGATTGAATATATTACAGTTAACATAAAGGCATGAATTTTTGAAAGAAATCCTGAGTCACCCGGTGGAGAGGTAGCCCATGCAGAGGCTGCCAGAGCAAAGATGGCAAAAGCAGCAATGCCCTTCATGGTGATGGAGAATGACGGTGACAGACACGCTGCTCTGGGGCGAGGAGTCCGAGAGAGGGACAGAGCAGTCCGCCCCGTGTATATATGCTCACACACGGGCAGGGGCCCGCCTTCATTGGAAACTGATCTTTTCAATGATTGGCTGTGAACTCCTGATAGTATATTTGTTTCATTTGTCAAGGAAAGTTTCCTTATTATCGTGATTTATAGACAGTTGGAACAGTTTTACCATGACAGTCATCTACCAAAAAGGTGTTTTGCGTAATGACCTCCTGATTGTTCAGCAAATACAATGCCGTATCTGAGAACAAACTCAATAATTGGCGTAGTAAGAGAAAACAAACATTGAAATGACATGTGTAAGAGGTATTATATGTGTAAATGTCATATTACAGGCAGGTAAGTTGAAATAGAAAATAGTGGCAATGAGGACACTCTTTAAAATGTACAGTAGTAGATAACATTAGTAGTTGGCACTGATAATTCCTTGTTTCTAGAGTATGAAGATACTTTACAATTGTTTCAGGAAAATCCAGAACAATATAGAACAACTGCCCAGGAACTTTTTCCACAGGAGCTTCTGGCTAGCAAAATCCACATCTGCCCACCCTGTGGTGTTGCCTTAAATCCCTTCCCAATGAGTAATGCAGGGTTTTTGCATCATATCTCTGCTTGTTCCCAGTGAAACAAATCACGCCGGCCAGGGCCATCATCACATGCTGTCATGCCACCCACGTTATGTTAAGGACATTACAATTTTCCACTAGGTGGGGATTTTAGTATTATAATTAGCAAAAGGGCACCGCAGGACAACCAAAGCAGTTCTAAAGTAGTCAGGGCTGGTCTAAGCTGGCTACTTCAAGGCAAGAAAGTGCTGGGGCACCCAAGAAAGTTCTGGGCACTTTTCCTGGGCCCAGCAGTTATCTTGGTACTTGTATAAACTGCTTCGTAACAATTTTTCTGAGCACCCCGAGCTAGCACAGTGCAGTGTTTCTGTTGTGTGGTGGGGAACCTGCATTTTTCCCTCAATAATGTCCTATGAAGGCACATACTATGCATTTGCGTATGATGATTTAATCATTTCAATGATTAAAATAAATTTTGTGAAATATGCAGATCATATTGTTGTTATTTAACAGATGGGGCAACAAACTCACAAAGATTATGTATACTCTATTAGTAACACAGTTAACCATAGGGAGAGCCAGGTCTCCAAAATCCTAGGTCTATACTTCTCTTCTAAAATATGTTTTCCCCTTACGTTATAGTACATCATTACTAAAATGGATATTCAAAATGAAAATTCTGCCTTTAGAATACTGTCACATATATCTTAAAGTTATAACCATGAAATTGCTGAATACATTCCACTATGCCCATATCTATATATTTCTGTCTGTCCACACAACCACTACGTGCAACTAACTTTAATATTCTTTCCATAATACAAGCCTAGGGATTTCCAAACAGTTAGTACTTTCACCCATATCATCTCATGTGATCCTCACATTGTCTCTGCAGAAGATAGAATATAATATCTCTACTTCACACATGATGAGTCCAGATATTAAAGGAATTAAGCAAATTCCTCAAAGCAGACAGCTGCTGAGTCACAGGATCTTGACCAAAACTGGATTTTCTAATTGCAGATCTTGTGGTCACAAGTAATTGATTCAATATGTTCCTAATTTCTTTTAAGGTATGTGTCTTTCATTCACAATTTCCATTTTCCAATACCAGATAGAACTTCATCATTTTATTAATAGTTTCTTCCATTTGGGAATTTGAACACATGCACCTCATCCTTATTTTGATGCTTTGTCATCTCTTGAACTTTGCATAGTAAAATAAAGTGCTCTCCAGAAGCTTTTCTGAATGGGATGAATGGTCTTCCCAAGTCATAGTGAGGCATCTGGTTAGACCAACCATGTTCCAGACGGATAACAGAAGCAAGAACAATGGCTCACTCACAGGATGTAAGAGCTGCAGAGACTGTAAACAAACATTTGGTCTGTGGTTTTCAAGCTTTTTGTTATTGTTGTTTAATTAAAAAATAGAACTTCATTTTCTCAAATGTAATTTTATGGAGCAAACAGTTGAGTGAAACAGAATTTTTAAGGATGGTCACTCAAATAGAAGTAAGTTAGGGTTCCAGGGTACCTGCATTTTGACTGCACACCACAAGGTTCTATGGGAATCAATTTGGAAACTTCTGATCTAAACCACACCGAAAAAGAAAGTGAGGGCCTGAGGGGGGAGTATCTTACGCAAGGCCACTCAATGGATCAGGTCCCCTGTAAGATTCTACTGTAAGATTCTTTCTTTTGTGCCACACCTTCTCACACCAACACACAGTCCTACGTCCACATGGATTTTCTGCCTTTGTTTACTTCCCCAAAGAAAATGAGGGAGGATCTTCCACCTGGGTTCTGGACTCAGTTCTCTGCTGCTTACTGGACATCACCTCCTGGACATTTTATATGATCTTCCAGGCCAACACGTTCCCAAAAATCCTTGTGCTAAATCTCATTTTAAGTGGCCTCTTTCCAGTTTCACTGTGTTAATATCTGTCAGTTATTCCTGGATTAGAAATAACTAATCCAGGAAATCTAGGAATCTTCATTTCCTCTCTGATTTTCACACTAAGTAGGTTTTGACCCGTATGCGTGCGTGTACCTTCCTTTCCAGGAAGAATGTGTTTTATTATTTTTAATTTTGTTTTATGTTTACTTTCTTTTTAAAGTTCAGAGTCAAAGAGTAGTGGCCTTTATATCCATCTCCCATGTCTGTTCCTTTCCATAAATTCTTTTAGGAACGACAGAGAAATTAATCCTGTCGACAACCCTGCAATTTTTCTTTCTTCCTTTTTTTCGCCACCCACTTAGTAACTATCTAAGAATGTATAAACAATATGTAGGATTATGTTAAACTCAATATTGTCACAATGCATTGCTCAAACCACAAGTCGCTTCAAAGAATCCAGGCCCATCTCTACTTAACCATTGCTTAACAGGCTCAAAGTTTTTGTTTCAAACCAAATTGGCTATGATTCTAGGGATGCTACCCTTTGATGTAAATATGCGATGCAAAAGAATTCATTAGCTATCCCATATATGATCCCAAACATGGTAAGTGTGGATTTTGATCAATAAATTTGGGTGTACAAATTATCTATTTTTTTTTTTTCTTTTTTGTAAATAAAATTACATCTGATTCTGACTGGATTTGTGGAGACTTTGTCTTATTCATCAATGGAGTGTATGAGGATGTGAGATGCTTTATAAGTGCATAGAAAATGAAAGCAGGCCCTCTAATCTCTGCACAATCATGGTTGCTTCCTGCATTCTGATGCATAAATGGTTCCCTTCTCTGAGGCTGCTCTCTGGTTCTCCAGGACACATGAGACAGAGTGATTTTTAACTGGAACTGAGCA
>NW_012151729.1:4844907-4846751 GCF_000956105.1 Propithecus coquereli
GTGTCATATCCAAGAAATCATTGCCAAGACCAATACCATGAAGCTTTTATTCTGTATTTTCTTCTAGGAGTTTTACAGTTTCTGGTCTTATATTTAAATCTTTGATCCATTCCGAGTTGATTCTTGTGAATGGTATAAGGGTCTGGTTTTATTCTTCTGCATATGGATATCAAGTTTTCCCAATACCATTTATGGAAGGGATACCAAGAAGCACTCTTGGTCAAGTTTCTTATTTTTCTTGAAATGTCATTCCTTATCTTTTGGTTATTTTCCAAAGTATGCAAGCCACTAAAAGTAATTTCTTGCCCATTATTTATGCTTTTGTCTTATTTAACTCAATCATCTTCTAAAGCAAAAGTGTATGCCTTTTTCTGATACCTTTATGATAGAAGTAAGGAAAAAAATACAAGGAATGCTAATTTATAGATTTTAATTATTGCTTTCATTGTTGATGTGTTATTGTGTCTTGTTTGACACATTGACATAAAAATGACAGTATCAAATTCCATTTTTTTCTTAAAATCTTATCTTTTGCTTCTAGGTAAAAGCTAATGCTATGCTTTGAATGTGATTTTTCCTCACCAAAACTCATGTTGAAATTTGCTCCCCAATGTGGCAGAGTTGGGAGGTGGGGGCTAGATAAAGATGTTTGGGTCATGAGAATCCAAAAACAATCTATTCATCCCTCATGAACAGATTAATACCCTCTCTTGGGACTGAGTGTGTTCTTACTCTCACGGAACTGGGTTAGTTTTACTAGAGAGCAGATTGCCATAAAAGTGAGTTTAGCTTCCTAGATTCTCTCTTGCTTGCTCTCTTGCCATGTGATCTCTTTGCACAGGCTCCCTCACTTTTTCACTTCTTTGCTATGTTTTGACCCAGTACAAGGCCCTCACCTGAAGCCAGCCAGATGTGGCGCTATGCTTTTGAACTTCCCAGCCTGCAAAATCATGAAGTAAAAAGATCTTTTTCCTTTATAAATTACCCAGCCTCAGGTATTCTGTATAACAGCAACACAAAATGAACTAAGACAGCTAATCTGACGGTGAGCAGCCCCACCAGAAGTCCTTAAGGAAGCCCTTGTAGCTGGGGTTCACCCAGCTGCTTCTTCCGCATGCACGGGAATAGCCTGTGGCTGGAAAAAGAGGTGGCATTTCCTGGCCAACTCCTCAAGATCTGTTCTGTAAATAATGGCTAGAACATAAGCAAATATTCTTGTTAAGAGCTCGTTTTCACTGACCGTAGCAACAGGAGTTCTGGCAACTTTCTTGTTTAAAGCCCTAGGACTTAAAGTGGATCCAGAGATGATAATATAATAGCTGGCAACTATTCATTTTATAACCGCCACTTTGGATTAGTTTCATGCAAGTCAAGGCATTGGAATTCATGTTTTAATCACTAATCCCATCATTATATGCTGAATAAATCTGCAAGTGTACTTTCTTCTACACACATTCTATATACATAGAATTAAAGTATACCACAAATATGCAGAAGTGGCCATTTCTGCAAATAACAATTTTCTCTAAGATAACTGAATATAAATTCCATTCCTTTTTCCTAAAACCACGATAAAATAGACAATATTATTTACACAAAGAACATGAGACTGGAGTTCATGAGATTGAAGGATGTGATGTAAGGAACATGAGATTACAAGCCATTTACTTGAATTTGTATCTCTGATTACTCATTAGAGTATGCTCAGAAAATGGCTTTTCCTCTCAGCTTCAGGATCTCCATATAGTAAAGATATTGGGAAAATCATTTCTAAGTCTCTTCTAGCTCTTTCAATCCAGGATTTTATCAACCTGAAATAAATATGTTTCCCTTAATGAGATCTT
>NW_012151729.1:4846801-4847905 GCF_000956105.1 Propithecus coquereli
TTTAATCTAAAATAAAAACATTTCTATATTTAGCAGTTCTTCTCGATAACCTGAGAAGTTAGCTGCTCAGAGAACTGTTTCCATTTCTCCAATGAAGAAAATGAGACTCAGAAAGATGCGATAATACACCTAGAGACACATGGATAAATCTGAAAGCAAACATCAGGTCTGGCATTTATCTTAGAGCGTTTTCTTTTGTATGGTACCACTTTCTTTTTGTAGAGTACCACTTCCTTCAGGAGGAAGTTGGGAAATCAGTGACTGTCTTGTAGTCATAGGACCTTTCAGATACTATCAACCACGCTGACTCTACATAGCAATGGTTCTCAACTATTTTTCTCTTATACACCACGATATGAGTGATGCTCACACCCCCCCACGAGTGTTACGCTTTATACAGATTTTTTTTTTTTTTTTTGAGACAGAATCTCGCTCTGTCACCACAGGTAGGGAGAGTGCAGTGGTGCCATCATAGCTCACAGCAACCTCTAACTCCTGGGCTTAAGCGATCCTCCTGCCTCAGCCTCCCGAGTAGCTGGGACTACAGGTACGTGCCACAATGCCAGCTAATTTTTCTATGGTCAGTAGAGACAGGGTCTTCCTCTTGCTCAGGCTGGTCTCCTGAACTCCTGAGCTCAAGCAATTGTCCCTCCTCAGCCTCCCAGAGTGCTAGGATTACAGGAGTGAGCCATCGCGCCTGGTCCCGTACGGATGTTCTATAACTGTCGTAACCCCACCATGTTTTCCTCTCTCTTTTACTCAGTAAAGTATATAACAATGTATATAAGCAGTTTTGCTAAAGGAATAACCTTAAACCTTTTCTATTTTACATATAAGAAAGATAATTCACCAATTTTGAATTTTTAACTTCTATGATTAATGAATTACTTGCAATACACATCAAATTGTTATCAGCGCACTACTAAAGACTGACATCATAGTCAAGAACTTCTCTACTGGAAGATGTGACGGTGCAGTTTGTTTACTTACAGGTTTTCATGACAGAGCATGCAGGGATTGTTGTATGTCTGGCCATCATCACCACAGACAGGCTGTAAATCCTTGGGGCAAAGGTAACCCATCCTGGGCAATACCCGGTAGTCT
>NW_012151729.1:4847955-4849652 GCF_000956105.1 Propithecus coquereli
GGAAAATATACCACTAATTTTTCAGACACTGTGCCAGATGCTTAAAAGTCAGTGTTTCCTGAATATTTTCATAGTTCATTGAGATCTTGGGTTTAAAATATTTGTGTGATTTGCCAAAGGTCTTGTAGCTGAAGAACATCAAAAACTGGAATTTGAACTCGTATTTATCTTATTGTAAAATGTTTTCTCTTATTTGAAAATTCCTGTTTTTTCAAGTGACATACCATCTTGCCTGAGGAAGAGACTCCTCAAATACATTCACCAGGGAGAATGTCAAACTCAGTAACATGTGTTGAAATATCCTTGTAGGGGATTTAACGAAATAGATCAACTTTAAAGATCAGGAAAAAATGTAATGCAATGTAAAAGTGCAAAGATACGGGTGTTACACAGAAATGATTTAAATCCAGCTTTGTCACCATCTGACCTCTCTTGGTTTCTGTCTCATCTTTTTATTGTAGACCACAGAGAACAAAATCCTACCCTGAAATAAGTAATGTTACATTAGAGACTTTCCTCTTCAACAATCTATTAATGAGCCCAGTAAACAGTTTAAAATGTTAACTGCCATATTATCATCCCCACATATTTCAATAACTAGTTAATTATCCTCACAGTGAAACTGTGGCCAATTCTGGAGTCACCTGACTTAGTATCACTTCTCTGGAGAGAGAAATGTCCATCGCCCAGTGCAAGAAAATCAAAGCAGAACCAACTGCTCCCAGCATCATAATCACGGAGGCCGGTGTACTTACAGGTGTGGGCATGCTGGCAGATGTGGCACCCGGGCTGCCGCTCTCCTTACACCTCCCTTTACTACGGATGCGTGTATTAGTCTGGCGTATCCTGAAACAGATCAGATGAAGCGTCAACAACGGGAAAACCCACAGTTATAAAGACAAAAAAAACAAGGACCAATGTGAGTGATGTTTGGGCATCAAACCAGACTGAAATTAGAAGGAGGACCTGGGATCTGCATTCAACCATTTTCCAGCAGGTATCATCCAGGTTCAGTCTTTCTCTTCCGATGCAGGTTATTCCCAAGCCTCGGACCTATTTCATCACATTTCATGCACTAATATACTCACAGAATTGTTGAATGTTGGAAATAACCTTGGACATATCTGGTCCAAAAGTCGTTACTTTATAGATGGGAAAATTAGATCCCAGAGAAAAGTTGGACTATATTGTGTATCTATAATGTGACTTGGGCAATATAAAATATAACAAGACACAATAATACAGTCTGAGTTTTATAGTTGGAAGGAATCTTAAAGAGTATGAATTTTAATGCCTCTCACTTAAGACATATTGTGAATCAAACATCTACTTGTTTGCCTCTAGTGATGGGAAGCTCATTGTCTATCAAGGCAGTGCAATTTGTCTTTGGACATTGCTTAAGTTGAAATTGTTCCCCTGTAATTTCCTCTAGAACTGTAGAAACTAATATTGGTTCCTCTTGCCTGGTATAACCTGAATCTTCTCTTCTCTATACTCTATATTCCCTCCTTTAGCCAAATAAGCTATCCTGAGACATGTTTTATTGATATTTTCATCATTTTAGTTTCTTACTCTAAAGTTCCTTTGAGTAGAAGATCATTTGTTATGGGTCTATACAGTTAATGGAAATTTTAAAGAAATTTATATGGATAATTTAGGCCCTGGCATTTATAATAAAGAAGAATTGAAGAATTTTG
>NW_012151729.1:4849702-4851986 GCF_000956105.1 Propithecus coquereli
TGAGTGTGTTCTTACTCTCACGGAACTGGGTTAGTTTTACTAGAGAGCAGATTGCCATAAAAGTGAGTTTAGCTTCCTAGATTCTCTCTTGCTTGCTCTCTTGCCATGTGATCTCTTTGCACAGGCTCCCTCACTTTTTCACTTCTTTGCTATGTTTTGACCCAGTACAAGGCCCTCACCTGAAGCCAGCCAGATGTGGCGCTATGCTCTTGAACTTCCCAGCCTGCAAAATCATGAAGTAAAAAGATCTTTTTCCTTTATAAATTACCCAGCCTCAGGTATTCTGTATAACAGCAACACAAAATGAACTAAGACAGCTAATCTGACGGTGAGCAGCCCCACCAGAAGTCCTTAAGGAAGCCCTTGTAGCTGGGGTTCACCCAGCTGCTTCTTCCGCATGCACGGGAATAGCCTGTGGCTGGAAAAAGAGGTGGCATTTCCTGGCCAACTCCTCAAGATCTGTTCTGTAAATAATGGCTAGAACATAAGCAAATATTCTTGTTAAGAGCTCGTTTTCACTGACCGTAGCAACAGGAGTTCTGGCAACTTTCTTGTTTAAAGCCCTAGGACTTAAAGTGGATCCAGAGATGATAATATAATAGCTGGCAACTATTCATTTTATAACCGCCACTTTGGATTAGTTTCATGCAAGTCAAGGCATTGGAATTCATGTTTTAATCACTAATCCCATCATTATATGCTGAATAAATCTGCAAGTGTACTTTCTTCTACACACATTCTATATACATAGAATTAAAGTATACCACAAATATGCAGAAGTGGCCATTTCTGCAAATAACAATTTTCTCTAAGATAACTGAATATAAATTCCATTCCTTTTTCCTAAAACCACGATAAAATAGACAATATTATTTACACAAAGAACATGAGACTGGAGTTCATGAGATTGAAGGATGTGATGTAAGGAACATGAGATTACAAGCCATTTACTTGAATTTGTATCTCTGATTACTCATTAGAGTATGCTCAGAAAATGGCTTTTCCTCTCAGCTTCAGGATCTCCATATAGTAAAGATATTGGGAAAATCATTTCTAAGTCTCTTCTAGCTCTTTCAATCCAGGATTTTATCAACCTGAAATAAATATGTTTCCCTTAATGAGATCTTCGTATCCTTTATATCCTTTATTTAGCTGATAAAAAAATTAATTAGTTAAAAGTTAGCAAGATATTAATTACCAAAAATATACCTCGCAGGATATTTTTCTAGGCTCATGCTGCTTTTTGCATCCTTTTTAGTTTCAGCTTGTATATTTCTGAGAACCACCTCATAAATACAGCCTTCCTCATGGAGAGGTAGATACATTTTATAAGTTCACATTCCACGAAACTAGCTTATTTTCAGCAGTGCCAGCTGTTGCCATGAGTGCCAGCAATTTTTAATTTGTGCCAGGAAAGAGAATGCAAAAATCCCTAAACTTTTAGAAAATCATTTCCCTCCTTTATCTGTGTAGGCTTTATGTCCTTGACCAGAACTGAAGCATGTCTGTCCTAAATATTACTTCCTTTTAAAATCCTTACCTTAAAGGTCTAAATTCACCCAAAAATTTTTAATGAGTTATTGCTCCATGCCTGGCATTGTACCGGGTACAATGTTCCTGTATAAACAAGGACATTAAAATGTCTTTTTTTCTTAAAGAAGGTACAGTCTAGTGAGAGAAGCAGACTTGTAAATAAGCAATTACTGAACAGTGACAGTGGTAATACAGGTGTAAGGACAGGGTGTTATAAAAGCATAATGAAGGGATAAATAATTCATATTCGTAGGGGATCAAGGTCAGGAAAGACTTCCAGAATAAAGCTGTGCCTTTCCCGAGGTGAGAAGAATTAGTCTAGACTTTGGAGAGATGGACTTTATAAAATGGAAGGAAAAAGGGGAAGAGCAGGACCAGGGGTGGGTGAAGAGGATACATGAGGAGGAGGGAACATGTAGAAACGAGTTCAAAAAACTCATTCGCGTTCAGAAGGGAAGGAGGGCAATGCAAGGGTTGAGGCTGAAGAGCTGCACAGAGGCCCCAAAGGAGTTTGGAGTCAATCCTGGGGACTAGAGAAGCTGCGTCAAGGTTTTGAGCACTATACCCTGAAACTCTAATTTTAGATAATTACTCAGCCTATGGTGGACAAGGGAATGAAGGAGAGAGGACTAAAGCAGGGAGATCAGTTATAATGCTGTTGTAGCCAACCAGGAAAGGATGATTAGGGCTTTGCCAGATGTGATGATTAACTATGGGGATGACAGGGAGAGGGGAAGACAAGGATAATGCC
>NW_012151729.1:4855572-4856686 GCF_000956105.1 Propithecus coquereli
AATTGTTTTAGGACTTTTTGATAAAAAGCCATTCTCACTGGGGTTAGGTGATATCTTATTGTGATTTTGATTTGCATTTCTCTGATGATTAGTGACATTGAGATTTTTTTTATCTGTTTATTGGCCATTAGTTTATTTTCTTTAGAAAAGCTTCTGTTCATGTCTTTTTCCCACTTTTTAATGGGATCCTTTGGATTTTTCCTGCTGATTTGCTTGAGGATTCCAGGCTTGCTTAGAGAAGCTTCCACCCAGTAATAAAATTCAAGTGATAGGTTCCAACCCCCGGATATACATTCATAATAGCCAACAGAACAATGCTGGGCCATCACCTACCTGTACCTCTGGTACCTAAGATCACACCACTGAATCAAACAGAGGGAACTGAAATTTTACCCGTATCCAGGATACCTTTTGCTATAAAGATTTGTTCCACTGGCTAACATCATAAATAATTCCTGTCATTATTAATACTTGCTATGCAACTCTAGTGGAAAGCAAACATCCAGAAATGAAAGGAAAGAATTCCCCTACGAAACCTTGTATGCTGAATCCTGACAAGATTTTTCATCAATGGAAGAAATACATTTCATCAGTATAACCCTATGGAGAGTGTCTCATAAAGTAGTTTTTGACAAGTTGCCTACACAGGATGGGAGTCACAGGGAAGTGTGGTCTAAGGTGTGGTCTACTGGATTTGCATAAAGGCATTTCGACCTCCTTGTCCTGAGATACACATAAGTAGGTGTGTTTGTGAGGATGGGAAACAGTATATTCTGTCAATAAAATGAGGAGTAAACCATGAAGAATTTACGTGTAATAAGATAGCACACACAATATGGGGACTAGAATAAAAGTTTAAATTCCCTTTTTTATGGATTCTGGTAAAGATCTAGCACCTCTTGTATTTTCCTGGGTAGACCTGGAGCCCATTCTACTAAGTGAAGTATCACAAGAATGGGAAAACAAACACCACATGTACTCACCATCAAATTGGTATTAATTGATCAACAACTATGTGCACATATAGTAGTAATATCCATTGGGTGTTGGGCAGGTGGGAGAGGGGAGGAGGAAAAGGGTATATTCACATCTAATGGGTGCAGTGCACACAGTC
>NW_012151729.1:4856736-4859057 GCF_000956105.1 Propithecus coquereli
GGAAGACCAGGACATCCTGTTCTGCTTCTTTCTGTAGGGAACAGTTTGGGATACTGCCCACCACTGGTAAAATCCTCAGGGAGTGTCATTTGATGCTTCATTCATAATCTAACTGGGTGAGATAGGAGACTGACCTCGGTCAAAGTCAATCAAGAAGGCCACAGACTATAGAGGAAAGAGCATGGTGCATTAGTTGGCTTGCCCGCCATAACAAAGTACCATAGACTGGGTGGCTTAAACAACAGAAATTTATTTTTTCATACTTCTAGAGGCCAAAATTCCAAGATCAAGGTGCCAAAAATTTCAGTTTCTGGTGAAGGCTCTCTTCTTTCTCGTATGTCCTCACGTGACCTTTCCTCATGCACATACACATCTCTGGTATCCCCCACTCTTCTTATAAGGACACTGATCCTGTTGGATTAGGGCCTCACCATTATAACCTCATTTAGCCTTAATTATCTCCCTAATGGCCCTGTCCCTAAATACAGTCATATTGGCGAGTTAGGGTTTTAACCTACAAATTTTGAAGGAACTCAATTCAATCCATAACATAACACATAGGATCGGAGTACAAATGTGAGCTCTGCCCTGTGCCTTTCTCATTACATTTCTGTTGGAGAGTGTTGCTTTAGAGACTTGCACACATTGGTAACTCATTTCCTTAGTCTTTCCCAGATTATGGGTACAAGACCCTTATGTAGGAAATTGTCAAGAGGTAACACGACTGGATATAAAAAATTACTGATCGTTTCTGTGGATGGGGCCTACATAACTGAGAGATAGTTATGCCATTCATGCAAATTTACAAGCCAGGTAGAAGAGCTGGTATGGTGATGGGTAATCAAGGTGAGACTGATTCATAGCTCGTTTAGCTTTACACAGTTGTTGGCTGCCTAGGAGCCCCTATCTCCCCACCTCTCACCTAGACACTCCTTCCCTCCCAACTATGACAGCATCTTGAGTATGAAAAAAAGTGAGCGTTTTCTGTCCACAAATGGGCTTAGCGAGACAAAAGGGTAGAGTTTATTCAATTTCTGTAAAAACAAATTCCTATGTTCCAGGCAGTAACAAAGAAATCCCAGGAAGGGTGCTCTGCTGAGTTTACTTTTATTGAACAGGCAGTGGGACAGACAGCATTGTGATCAGGACATTTCCTGAGCACAGACTGGATGGAGATGTCTCTGTGCTCTCAGATCACAGAGTCTAGGGGGAAAAAGATGGAAAAGACTGAAAATCAGTGAGTCCATTCCCAACAGCTCTGTACTATTTTCTATAGTAAATAAGGCAAGTTCTGAAGAATTCTTTGTATATACAGATGGTGAAGGTAAGCTATTCAGAATTGGGGTGTCTGTTTTTCCTGATGGCTTTCACCAATCTTCCCATCATTCATCCTAGAAGAGAAGATGCCTAGGTTAGATGCTGGAACTCAAGGACACCACAGAAACATGAGATGTATATTTACAGTTGCATCTTAATCAAAGAAACCCATAGATTCCTGCATTCTGCCAAGAAATGGCAATTTTAAATCACTTTCAAATTTTATCCAATTTGATTCAATTAGTATTAATTGAACACCTAGTATGTGCTACCTGTTAAGAAAGACATAAACATGAACATGGGTTACCTCTGCTCTTGATTACATGCAACCCTCATGGTAATAAAAAGAGGTAGGTATAATTAACACCATTTTGCAAATGAGGACATTGAGCTTCAGAGACGTTTGTGACTTGCCAAGGTTTCACATGAGGTTATGACTTGAATCCAATTCCTGTAACACTAATGCTCTTCTATTATAGTTTGTTTTAGGTTATTGGACTATAATCAGCTGTCTTCCTTGTCTGACTCATCCATGTATCATCCATGTATTGATATACTCTTGAAATCAACATTTAAAACATTAAATCAACATTTAAGAAATTTTTGAAAAGGGGCAAGAGCCTCAGGAAGTTTCCTTCCATGTGATTGCACATCTTCAGCTAGTACCATGGAGGGCACGAGCAACACTGTCATTCCAAACTGAAACCTCCATTTTAATGTTTATATCAACTCCATGAGGTTTCCTTTGGTTTGAAATTGGAAAGCGATGATTTTGTTGAATCCTTGAAAATCTTTGTCATGAAATTGAGAATAGTCATTCATTCATCTCACAAAATAATATTGCTATTTTCCTTAATATATGAATTTCCTTCCAATATAGCAAATCTTTTAATTGAGATAATGTCTTCTCTAGAGCTCCTGCTTTTCAGAATCTCCTGACAACTCAGGAATGGTGGTAGAGCATCTGGAATAAAATTAGAAGGTCTACATTTGGGCCCAACATG
>NW_012151729.1:4859107-4860701 GCF_000956105.1 Propithecus coquereli
GAATCCTCTTACTCACAAGACAGCTCTGCACTTGTGGCACTGGTTTCTATAGAACTTTCCATCAGCACCACGCACTGGGTCATTCTCTCGAGTACAGATGAGTTCATTGTTCCTCACATACTTCCGAAAATTACTGCACTCATCCTAGAAAATGAGAAAGGAAAGCGAACATGGTTTTTCCTTGTTTTGCTGGGTGATTTTCTCAAATTTGGTTTCAGGATATCCTCTCTTGGCCCTGGGCTCAGACTCACTGCACTAATCCTTGCAACAGAGGCCAAGGGACACTCAGATCATGCAAACTTTGCATCCTCTGCTTCTTTCTGAGCCTCTCTGCACTGGTCCTGAAAGTTCAGGGAAACAAAACAACACTTGGTGGATTCCCTCATCTCCCTCTTTCTTTCATTCATCCTTCCTTTCCCCCATTTTCCACATGAGGTATTCTTGACCAAAGGACAATCTCAAAGGAATCTAACTCTACAAAGGTGATTATTACTGTTAAAGAACTAGATGAAGGTGTCTTCTTTGCAGGCTTGAAAAACAAATAGCATGCACACTATTGATTCGTCGATGCTTAGAAAGTCATCTGGAGAAAACAGAAAAAGAGACATCAAGGAAGGAAGCTAAAGGGTAGACTTGAGATTAGTTTTTATTACCTGAATTATTGCAATCAATGTCAATAAGCTTCCTGAAGCCTCATTTAGCATTTAAAGTGTCAGAATCACGCATGCAGTTGAGGTGGTCAAAAATTTTACTCCCTATTTTTTTAATTCATATTTCTCCCAAAGAGGAAAGACTAAAGCAATAATGGACACATACTCCAGGAGAATTCCCTACAAAGTCAAGAAAAGCATCAAACTCAAAGCCAGAAGAAAAAAAAAATCTTATTATGACCCAAAGTGACAATATTGGCAAAATGAATTTTCTTTGAAGTAAATATTAGTATCTTTATTATCCAAAAACTAGAGAAGCATGCAAGATTCTAAAGGTGAAAAGCAAAATATTTATTTTGGTATTCTTTAAGAAATAACCTTTGCATCATTTGAGGGCTTGGCTTTTGATTTTTCTTCATCATTCTTTTTTCTTTCATTAGCTTCTCGCTCACTGCAGAATAAAAAAGAATAGAGTAATGTTGTTAGCATTGTTACTGAATTGTCTTTAACCAAGTATTTCTCCAATTATAAACATTTGCAAATCTAATATTATTTCTCAAACCTAAAAAAAATCTAAAAATGCTTTTTTTTTTACTAATCAGTTCTGATTGTTGAAATTTTCATAATAATATATTTGTGGCAATGCAGTCAATGGTTATAGATTCAGTTACTGTACTCTCATCCAGAACGATGTGATCCCAAAAGGTCATTGTTTTGCCCTTAATATATAATGTATTTATAGCTCTCATCTAAAGAGTTGCTTCATCTCTCATTTTTACTTTTCTAATTAAATTATAACTAAACTCTCAGCTTTTATTGTTCTTTACATAGTTATAGTGCTTTGAAGTTTATAGACATTTTTAAAAATGAAATCTCCTGAATCCCCCCCAAAACTATATTGTGTAATTATTGTTCCCTTTATATTAAAATTTAGAAGGAACTGA
>NW_012151729.1:4860751-4862872 GCF_000956105.1 Propithecus coquereli
GTTTCTTTCTTTGCCTCCCCACAGTGTGCTTTCAATATGGTAGGCAGAAGTATTCTTTTAAAACATAAATCAGATCATATCACTCTTCTCAAAACCTTCATTCAGAACAATAGCCAACACCTTTAAAATTGTCTACAAAATCCTTTATAACACGACCTCCCATCCCCTTCCTGACTTCCTCCTCTACAGTTTCCTCTGAGGTTGCTCTGTTCCAACTACACTGGACTCTGCTCTTATGTTTCCTTCCTGGAATGTGCTATACACCTACAGAATCAATCCCCTCGGGTCTTGGTACAAATATCACTTTTTGAGAGAGTTCTTGCCTGTACACGCTACTTAAAATTATATCCCCTCCCTATCTCAGCATTTATTATACCATTTTTCTGCTTTATTTCCTCCTTGGTGTTACATTTTATTCATTCATGTTATCTATTGTCTCTGTTATTTCAATATAGTATAAGCTCCATGAGTACGGAGAGTTCTGTCTTTTGTTTATGGCTATTGATCTGGCACATGTAAATAATGCCTGGAAGAATAGTAGGTGTTCAATAATATTTGTAGAATGACAAATGGACTGCTGGATTGATGAAAAAAAATTCAAAATGAATGTGACTCTCCTCTCCAAAAGAAATCTCAGCTTCAAACCAGATTGTGGATTAGGAGGGAGGATGAGGGGGCTTCTGGTCTGCTGGTGATATCTTATTTCTTGACCTTGGTGCTCATATCACAGGTGTGATCACTTTGTGGTATTTCATTTAGCTATAAACTTAGGATATGTGCACTTCTTCTTTGTCACTATTATACTTTAGTAAAATCTTTTTTTTAAAAAGAACAGATTTTGTGACTGGCTCTTCTCCATGCTTAGGGGTTCCCAGTGCAGATACCAATTTACTAGAAATATGTAATTAATGCGTATTTCTTTCACATATGCAAGTCATCTATTATCAGTTGAATTGAGGAAAGAATTATATAAAATTTACATTTGATACCCTTCTTTCTTCCTTCCTGGGTCATCAGCCTAGGTGCTAAAATTTCTGTTGTAGGGCCCCATCTGAGATTCTACTTCATGAATCTACTACATGCTCTCATATCCCATTTTGTCTTTTCTACTTCTCACCTTTTCAAGGCTCTAAAAATGAAATCCTGTTATGGTAATGTACACTAAGACATGTATTACTGGTGACCATCAACCTATCTTAAATAAGAAGTTTTAGCTACTGTGAATTGCCGATTGGTGGAAATTCCCAAGTATGAATGTGCTCAGCACAGCAATTCTGGCTACTGGGAAAGGATTTGCTGGGAGAGGACAGTGAGCAGAAGCTGGGTGATGAGCCTTTTTGAAATTGCAGAATCAAGGCACCTGACTACATATTTGACCGCATGTGAGATTAGGCACACTTATTACACATCCATGTACTAAACTGAAGCATGGCTAATACCCTCAAGGTGCACAGAAGAATTCACAGATGAGAAATTCCAGAACTGTCACCCAGCATGCACTGCATTTAGTTCTCAAAGGACTTACAGCTGAACTGAATCAGCCCACCCTCAACCCCTCTATAGAAGTGGTGTTTATGGAGAGCAAGTGGTAACATGTCTAAAAAGTCAAGTGAATTAAGTTAATAAGTAGTTGTTCAGAAATAGTCATCCTTACCAAAGAAGAATTGGAGGAATCTGGGTCGTCCTCCTTTTCAGAAGCTCTAAAGTGGGATGGCTTTTCTTGAAGTTTTGCCCTTTCCAAAGCTTCTATTTGACTAGAAAAGAAAACAAACAACAATTTAAAATAATATTCACAGGGACCAACTCCTGTAACTTCCAGTGGGAAGTTAAGCGATCTTCATAAAAGATGATAGAACCATAGAACATTCAATCAGAGTGACCAGGATGACATATTAAGAAAAGTATACAATTAGGAGCTGGCTTAGAGCTCTTATCACTTAACAGATGTGTGATCTTAGACAAGTGGGTTAAAATCCTTGAGTTTCTATTTTCTAGAACATAAAAAGAGAGCAGTATCAGAAATTCCTACCTCAAAGAACATTTACTATGAAAAGCTAAATAAATTCGATTATTGTGTTCACAGTGTCTTCATAACCATCATCATCACCATCTATCATGTCC
>NW_012151729.1:4862922-4864123 GCF_000956105.1 Propithecus coquereli
TTTTTTGAGCCTTAATTTTCTCACTTGAAAATAATGAATAATAGTAGCTCTTACCTTATAGTATTGCTTTAGGGTATTAAATCACATAATGCATGTAAATGCATGCTTAACACAGTGTCTGTTACATAAATTCCAGTAAATGTTAGTTGTCAGTATGTTTTCGATGGTAAAAAAAACAATTTCCATGTAAAAGAAGAAACATATTTGCTCTTTATAGTTTTTTAGAAGTATAAGTTCAATAATTAATGATGATGATAATAATAATAATAACTTGACTTATCAGGATAAAAAGGCAAAAAGTAGGACCAAAAGATAAAGAACAGATTTGAAAGAAAATAGGCTAATGATAGACTTAAATCCAATGGCATCAGTAATTACATTAAATATTAATGAGTAAATGCTCCAGTTACAGACAGATTATCAGACCGAAAAAACAGAAAGAATCAACTATATGTTTATAAGAAATATACTTTAAATATAAGAAAACAAACAGGTAGAATGTAAAAGGATGAGTTCTAAATAACTCATGACTCGAAGTCATCATAGGGTTTAAAAATGTTTTGAAATAAATGACAATGAAAATATAACCCATCAAATCCCTACAGCCAAAGCAGCGATTCGAGGGAAAGTTATAACTTTAATACATACATTAGTAAAGAAGAAAGTTCTAAAATTGATGATCTAAACTTCCAACTCAGGAAGCTAGCAAACGATGAGCAAATTAAGCCCATAGAAAAAAACAAATAATAAAGAGGAGAAATTGAAACAAAAAAATAGCAAAGTCAAAAGTTAACTGCTTGAAAAGATTAAAAATCTGATAAGCTGTTTGCAAAATTGACTAAATAGGCAATAAAACACATATTACCCATACTAGAGATAAAAAAGCCATCATTATATGAACTATACATATTAAAAGGATAATGTAGAAATGTTATAAATAACTATATGCCAATAAATTTGACAACATAGATAAAATTAATAAATCCCTTGAAAATCACTTCCTGAAACAGACACAAAAAAGAAATAGAAAATGTAATGGTATTATATATGTTAATATTCATTTCAGAGGAGTTAAGCAGGATTAATGTGCTTGTTCTTTTGTTTTGATAAATATTTCAAACATCTAAACCAACTGCTTTAGATTGTGTTGAGTTCCATATCGACATAAATATTCAGGGAGAATTTAGACAAGCAACCTCTA
>NW_012151729.1:4864173-4864538 GCF_000956105.1 Propithecus coquereli
CAGGATTTCAAGGAGTCCTATCCTCATGCCCTGGGCCTTGCTTACAGTGTCCTAAAAAGGATGAAGTAGTGCATGGACTGCAATGTAGGTCTGGGATAGGTGGGTTGGAAAAGCCAGGGTTTGCCACCATGCTCTCATTGAAAGCTGGTCAAAGAGAAGCTGGGAGAAGTTGAGAATACGTATAGAGGCAAAGAGAAATCATTACCCAAATCAGATAGCATTTGAGCAGAAAAACAACAAAAAAGCTACAGCCAATAATAAAAGTATTAAAAGGAGTCCTATCCTCATGCCCTGGGCCTTGCTTACAGTGTCCTAAAAAGGATGAAGTAGTGCATGGACTGCAATGTAGGTCTGGGGTAGGTGGG
>NW_012151729.1:4867787-4875257 GCF_000956105.1 Propithecus coquereli
TTCTGCTCTTGTGGTGCCTCACTTTGGATAATGGGCTTAAGTTAACATTATCTAGAACTCCAAATTTTTGATACTCACTTTCTTGTTTGTAATTTTCGATTGCTTGACTGTTTGTTTTAAAACTTCAAAAATGAAATTAACGGGGTAACCACAATAATTTGACAATTTTCGCTGGTCCTACATATGTGTGATAATTGCATCAAAGTTGCTCTTAGGGCACTGAATATCACATTCTGTCTTTGCAAGATCTGGCCATGACTTTCTCATTTACCTTTATATCCCCAATAATTGGGACAGTCAGTGTTCCACAAATATTTCTTGAATGAATTAACCACACAATGAACCAGCCGAGTTTAGGTATTAGTACGTCTAACATACATTACCTGCTTGTCATTGTTCTTGTCCCTTGTATTTGCCCCCGCTTCATCCTCTTTCTTTTTTTTTTCAGCTGCTTCCCTTTCCCTGGAAGAAAAGATGGAAAGAAACATTTTAACCAAAGTAAACAAGAACCTCATTAATTATTAGATCTGCTTTTTAAGCAATTGTCACTTTTTCAAACTGATAAGAAATGACTGTTATACTTTAAGACTCACGGTGAAAACTCATTTTTGAAAAATACTCACAGTCTCTCCTTACACATAGCACACTTATTGCCATGCATCTTGC
Source organism: Propithecus coquereli (assembly GCF_000956105.1). Classification (NCBI taxonomy): domain Eukaryota; kingdom Metazoa; phylum Chordata; class Mammalia; order Primates; family Indriidae; genus Propithecus; species Propithecus coquereli. The sequence continues at coordinate 4,868,454 of NW_012151729.1, forward strand.
CATCTGGACCCCGGACAGGGTCACTTTCTCGAGTACAGATAAGCTTTCCATTTTTCATGTGGCTTCTATACTCATCACATATATCCTGAAAAGATGAAAAGGTTACACTGGAAATGCTGTTTTCACATAGTATTTAACTGCGTTTGAGAATCAGAAGATTCTAATCCAAAAGTAAGGCAGCCACTTAAGCTTGCTGGAATAGGCAGCACAATGGCCCACCAAGACGTCCATGTTTTCATTCCTGGAACCTATGAATATGTTGCTGTACATGGCAAGGAGGAATTATGGTTGAATAGGGAATTAAAGTTGCTAATCAGCTGAGTTTGAGATGAGGTTATCCTGGGTTATCCGAATGGGCCCAATGTAGTCACAAAGGTTCTCATCCAGGAAAGAAGGAGGCAGGAGAGTCAATGTCAGAATGACACAGCTTGAGGAAGACTTGACTGGCCATTGCTGGCTTTGAAGGTGGCCCCAGCCAAGGAATGCAGGTAGCCTCTAGAAGTTAGAAAAAGGAAAGAGATGGATTCTCCCCTAGAGCCTTCACAAAAAACAACAAAAACCCACAGCCTTACCGACACCTTGGTTTTAGCACAGTAAGACCCATTTAGAACTTCTGAACTCCAGAAATGTAAGATAATAAATTTGTTTTGTGGTAAGCCACTGTTTGCAATAATTTGTTACAGTAGCAATAACAAATTAATATATTTGTAGAACCTCATTTTCCTTATCTATAAAATAAGATTAAAAAGCCGTATTTGTCCAGGCTGTTGAGAAAAATTAAATAAACTACTATTTATAAAAGTGCTTTGTAAAGTGTTAGACTGAAAGATTTCCATTTGACGTTAGATTTCTACACTGAACAAGTTACCAGTGATACTCACATTAATGACGGCTCCTGGCCTTCTAAGGGCAAGATCTCAGTTGACCACACTGATATCCTCTTCCCATATTTTTGATGGCCAAGTGTTGACTTATAGAAAGACCATTTTTGAGAAAGCATAGTTAATGACTCACCTTTCCTGTTGCTGATCCAGTGCCATTTGATCTGAAGCCAGAATGCTCATTTTGTTTCTCTGATTCTCTTCGCCTAGATGAGAAGAGTCAGAAGTCATCTTGTTAAACAGCAGACTCAGGGTTGGAAGGACCCTGAGAGTTTGTGTATCCTTAACCACCTTCTTTACAGGAAATTGTCTTGTTCACTTGAAAAGCACCTGTCCATGAAAAGTGCCTGTCATGTACTAGGCAGTTGAAAACCATTTATTGTAGGATGAATGGTCGCCATCATTACCAAAAAAAAAAAATCCATTTTTTTTTGTTGTTAACTACTTCAGGTAAGTATTTTATAATAGTCGATTTTTATCTTAGTAATTTTCTGCATTTAAGAAACATCATTTATTCTTTTAGAAAATTCTCTACTATTAATGTGTGATGAAGAAAGAAAGTCATAAGTGAAGAGCTATCTCAATTATGTTCATCATATCTGCAAAGTATTGGTTGTACAAAGAGGTAACATGGTATAGGATAAGAGACCATAAAATTAGTCACTATTTATTACTGTAAATAGTGATATCCAATATTTACTGAACACTAATGGCAACACTACTTACTAGTGACAACTCACATTTATTGTGTGTCTACTTTGTGCCAGCCATTATGTTAAGAGTTTTACATGGTTCACCTCATTTAACTCTAAAAAGAAACACTACATGGCTCCTAGGATTATTGTTGTTCCTCCCTCCAGTATAGTTATGTGCCACATAATGACATTTCAGTCAACGACAACCGCACATGTTAAAGGTCATTAAATACGAAATGTCCGATTTTTTTTTTTTTTTTTTTTTTTGAGACAGAGTCTCACTGTGTTGCCCGGGCTAGAGTGTTGTGGCATCATCCTAGCTCACAGCAACCTCAAACTCCTGGGCTCAAGCAATCCTTCTGCCTCAGCCTCCCGAGTAGCTGGGACTACAGGCATGCACCACCATGCCCGGCTAATTTTTTCTACATATTTTTAGTTGTCCAGTTAATTTCTTTCTAATTTTAGTAGAAACGGGGTCTCACTCTTGCTCAGGCTGGTTTCGAACTCCTGAGCTCAAACAATCCGCCCGCCTCGGCCTCCCAGAGAGCTAGGATTACAGGCGTGAGCCACCGCACCCGGCCGAAATGTCCGATCTTGAATCAAAGGTTTAGTTCATTATATTGCAAACAAGAAGCAGTAAAATTAATCAAAGCATGTGCCTAAACTGGCTACACAGTTTTGCCATCTTAATGGTAGCTTGTTCATGTTAGCAGAGAAGCCCAGAGAGCCAGTGGCAATGAAACTGAGAAAGGCACTGTTCACAGCTTGTTGAGAATTGAATATTTTTCCCTGCAAGAAGGGGTCCAAAGCCAAAAGAAGTGGTAGTCAGTTCGTGCAAAGTCTAGTGAATATGGTGGATGATGGAGAGTTTGCAAGTCCAGCCTCTGTAGTTTGAGCAGCGTTGTTTGTGTGACATGTGGTCAAGCTTTGTCTTGCAAGAGAATTGGCCTGTCTCTATTGACCAATCTCGGCCACTTAATCACAAACATCTTTATCATTTCATCCAACTGGTTGCGGTAGACATCCACTGTAATCGATTGACCAGGTTTCATGAAGCTATGGTGGATAATACCAGCGCTGGACCACCAAACACACACCATGAGCTTTCTTTTGAGAAATATTCAGTTTTGGACTGTGTTTCAGCACTTCATCTTTATCCAAACATTGTACTGAACAGTTGTGATTATCAAAAAGAATCCATTTTCATCACACATAACAATGCAGTGTAGAAATGGTTTGCCTTTATGTCATGACAGCAAAGAAAGACAAGCTTCGAGATGATTTCTCTTCTGATGCTCATTTAATTCATGTGGAACTCATCTCTCCAGCTTCTTTACCTTGCCAATTTGTTTCAAATGGTCCAATATTGTTGAAACAGTAACCTCAAACCTTGATGCTAATTTACACGTAAGTTGAGATGGATTCGCTTCCACTACAGCTTTCAGCTCATCATTATCCACCTGGGTGTCAGGTTGTTGTCCACATGGTTCATTTTCAAGATTAAAATCACCAGAACAGAACTTATCAAACCATTGACATACTGTGTGTTCATTAGCCACATCCTTCCCAAACACTATGTTGATATTTCAAGTTGTCTGTGCTGCATTGGTTCCACGACAGAACTCATATTCGAAAATAACATGAATTTTTGACTTATCCATGGTTTCACAGAAATTGCTCTAAAGAAATTTGAAAGATAATCAAAAGCCAAAATGTGTGTTTGAAAGTCTGAGGGTGTACCTTCACAATAAAAATAAAACAAGAAGTGTCAAAGTGAAATGTCAGAGATATCAACTGTCAAACTTAGCACTTAAGGAAATCAGACATTTCATACCTAATGGTCTCATAAAATTGTAATGCTGATGATAGTCTCATAAGATTGTAATATCGTATTTTTATAGTATCTTATTTACATTTGGATATGTTTAGATACACAAATACTTCCCATTGTGTTACAGTTGCCTACAGTATTCAGTATAGTTACATGTTGTATGGGTTTGTAGCCTAGGAGCAATAGGCTATACCACATAGCCTAGATGTGTAGTAGACTATACCATCTAGGTTTGTGAAAACACACTCTGTGATGTCCACACAATGATGAAATCACCTAACAACTCATCTCTCAGAATGTATCTCCATCATTAAGCAATGCTTCACTGTAAATATGAGCAGATTGGAGCCTAAGAGAGTTAAATAACCTGTCCAAGAACATGGACCTGAAAGAGCCATCTGATGCTAAAACCCTAGCACTACCCCACTCCGCCATCCTGCATCTACTGAAGAATTTTTATGATGTAGAATAAATAAATATTAATACTAGGCTAATATTCAGAACTAGAGTCTAGTTTTATCTCTATAGCTCACTTTCCATGAGACTTTGAGGAAACCTGAGTAAACCAACTTCAGTTTTTCTCATTGGTAAAATCCTGCATTTGGATTATATAACCTCACATGGCCTGTACTACTACAAGATTGTCATTTTTTTTTTTCCGGTGAGAAAGGTGAAGAATGCGTGTGTGTTGTGAGAAGAAGGAGCATTATAAATATTTGTGAAATACGTATCAATTGAATGCCATAATTAAGAGCATTGTAATAAGTTTTAGAACTACAGGTATCCTTCAAGGTCATCTAGAATGACCTCATTTTATAGATGGGATTAACAGTAGTTATGTTGCCCCAATAACACACATCAGAAATGGCTGAGCTGGATCATAAAGCACTCCGACTTAATATCATTCACCCGGAGAAAATAAATAGAAGAAACAGAACCTGGATTATGCAAAAAGTGTGTCCCATGCATATGACAAGAAACCAGCTCTCTTAAACTGTGCTCGCCAACTATTCCAAATGACCATCATAAAGTCTTCCGAGGATTCAGGCACAAGGAAGAACAGTTATTTATCTGATGGCACTTTGAGGCACAGAATTATAATAGGAAATAGGGCAGGAATCAGCCACTTTATTAGCTACCCTTGCTAGTATCTATTGTTCCTTAGGGGTTGCAATAGAAAATGACAATGTTTGGGAACTAACAAAAAGAATAATTTTCATGGAGGGAGCAATAGAAAATGAGAAATAGCCATTAATTCAGGAGGAATATGTGACTATCTTTTAGATACATCTGTGAGAGAAGTACTTACAAGATTTCTTTACACATGGTACATTTATTGTTGTACGATTTGCCGTCAGCATCCCGTACAGGATCACTCTCCCGAGTACAGGTGAGTTTTCCATTTTTCATTTGCTCTCGATACTCAGCACATTGGTCCTGAAAAGGGAGAAGAAAGCAGGCCTTCTGGATCACTCAGTCTATTGTATTATTATTAAGTTTGTTAAACAATTTGTGTAAGGAAATTTCTTATCAACCTCCCCTCAAAAGAAATACAACATCTAGGGTTGCTAGCCTCAGAGAAAGAGGGGCTAGAATCATCCATATTCCAATGAAAAGAGGTCAGTTGTCATGGATACTAATGTTGTTTGCTACAAAAGGAAATTATAAAGATGGATGGAATTTAATAGCATGGATTAAAGGTTGGCAAACTATAGCCCACAGGCCAAATCTCTCGCGCTGCCTGTTGTTAGGTATAAGGCTTTATCAAAACACATCCTCACTCATTTATTTAGATATTATGTATGGCTTATTTTCCGCAACACACACAATACAACCCACCATGCCTACAATATTTATTATCTGGACTTTTACAGAAAAAACATGCTGACCTTTGCTGCAGATAAAAGGGAGAGAAAAATTCAAGAAGAAAGCACAAAGTTATACAAAATGTTAAGGAAAGTAGGCTTGACCAAATTATGGAGAAGATAGACAAAAACTCTTAACAAGTCTATTCCTGTTTAGGAGAACTCAGCTTCCTAAAGCAGAAAAGACGGAAAAAAAAAAAAAATCAGAAAGGCTGGAGTTTATCAATGGTAAATACTAGGCCTGTGTCAAACCTGGAAGTGAAGAGATGGTCTTGGTATTCTGAGGTCATAAGAAGATAAATAAGGTAGCTGTAATCTTGCGATGCTGTGTTCACAATCAAAGAATGACCTCACGTGCAATATTGTCATGCTGACACTTAAAAATGTCTCAAGAAATGTGTTCAGCATTTGCCTAAGTTATTTTATTTTATCCCTAGAAGAGTATTACTAAAGAAGAGAAACGAGAGTTCATTGAGATGAAGTAATTCACTCCATGTTTCACATATCCAACTGGTATGGGCAGGATCGTACCTCAACTACCTGACTCAAAAGTCTATGCTCTTTCGCCACATTATGCTGCCTTGGATCAACAGAAAAGATACCTCAAAAAAGTGGCTCCATCCAGGGCAAGAAAGAACAATGAAGAACATGTGATGCGATCAGATTACTGAAACGAGATTAGTGCAAGGAGAACTCAGGAGACTGGAGTAAGGGCAGCATATTGTTAATTATTTTCAGGTGTAAAGAAGTCCAGACGAGACTTGAGAGGTGAAAAATTGCCCATATCTTACCCTACAGCCTTAATTAAAGGGACACTCCTCTGTTCATCCAAGGATGCTTTCAGACACAGCACTGCATACATTCACCTGTGCCTTAGGCGATACAGGCCACATCATAGCCCTGTTGTCAATGAGCTGAGCCCGCTGTGGTTACTGAAATTAGTGGTAGCTCTCACCTGAGCATGCCCTCCTCCACCGCCACCGGAACCATGTCCTGCAGCATTTTTGTGATCTTCCTCTTCTTTCTTCTTTCTCTCTTCATCTTCTTTCTGGCTGGAAATTAGAAAGTGGGCAGTAGGCAATAATAGATTATAGGAAGTAGAGTGTATTTCTGTGAGTTTCTCATCATATGACCAAATAAGATATGTATAGAATCCACCAGCATTGACTTAACATCTACTATGTTGCAGGCCTTCTCTAAGAAGAAAAAAGATAAATTATGTGGAGTCCTCTACCTGGAAGAGCTCTTACTATAGTAAAAGAAAACCAACATGTACATTACCACAAACAAGACAAGTATTAATTAGTCATCACTTCATATATGTTCACTGGGGATCTCCAGCTGTATTTTTCATACATATATTTGAGAGTCCCCAAAATAATTACTTCTCTACTAAATGTGTTTTTTCAATTGGATTTTCTACATTTCACAAAGAACAAAACATTGGACTCATCTCTGGTTGCTCCCAGCCCTTCAGCTCACATAGCTATGGCCACATAACACTGATTTCTCCTTCATGACAATCCCCTCAC
>NW_012151729.1:4876682-4877657 GCF_000956105.1 Propithecus coquereli
GCAGACTCCACTACGTTCCAGACAGTCCAATCCAAGATTTCCACTAGACGGTTCCCACAAATGAGCCATAGTTTTACTTTTGGGGAATCTTAGAAAACAAATCTTATAAATCCTATAGGATCCCCGCTGTACAGGTTTAATTTTCTTCATCATTTAAAATGGGATAAATATGTTTCTTCAGAGCAGCAGTATTAAAGTATTTGACTTCCTTCAGAGAAATCAAGGATATTTTTCTTCTCCCACATGAGAGTCCCTCAGATATTTGGGGAAAGCTTTCTTGCTCTCCCACACCTCCCTATATTCTTTTCCAAGAGCTAAACATGCTCAGATACTTGAGTCATTCTATTTATGATACGGTTTCAACACCATTTCTCATTCTGAATTCTACCCCTTTCATAAAGAATTTAACATGCTGTTTCGATAGTTTTTGATGAGGGCAGGGGAATGACCACAAGCTAGAATAACCTCCCTGGAGTTAGTCTTCTTAAGCTCAAGAAAATATTATTTGGGGATGCTACATTTTTGTTTTCTCCCCAAATGCAGATACCAGAAAATAATCAAAGGTAAAGCAAGAAACATTTTATACCTGGTTTGACCAAATAGGGTAATCCAAAACACACAGGAAGAATGCTGGAATTGAGGTCAGGAAGTCTAGGTTTGTATTCTATTATTTCCAGTTTTCAACTGTGAGAACTTTGAAATGTAAAGATGTGATAACAATACTCCCACTAACTCTGTAAGCAAATTCTTCCTTCTCTCTCTGAATTTCAAAATATAGGAATAGAGTAAATCAGCGGTTTGCGAACTGTGACCTGGAGCAAAATCTGACCAACCACCTGTTTGTAGAAATAAAGTTTTATTGTAACATAGCCATGTTTATTTGTTTGTGTATAATCTCTGGCTGCCTTAGAACTACGATAGAGTTGAGTAGTTGTGACAGAGATTATATGGCCACAAAGCCTAGAATATCTAGTA
>NW_012151729.1:4878492-4879742 GCF_000956105.1 Propithecus coquereli
TTATGTTTCTTAAAGAATAAGACACATAAGCCATCGCAAACCAGTAAATACATATTCATCACTGTATTATTTTTGGAAAATAGAGATATTGTCCTTCTCCCCAGAAAGCAACTAGGATATTAATAAATGTTAACAAATTTTCAATTTGTTAGCACCCAATGATTACACCTTTGGATTATTCATGATATTGACTTATAAATGCAGAGAACAGAAGTCCTAGTCTTTCTAGGTCACTAACTCTGGGGAAATTTGTCCTTAGCACATGGTTCTTTCTTGATGGTGATTCAAGTAGCTTTCAGAACACTGGAGAACACTAAAAAGAAATGTGCTGAGTATATGGCTTTACAATAGTAAATCTCCAAACTCAATGCAAAGACAGCCTTTATCATCTACCTCTGGAAGAAGCCTGTGGTATCATCCTCTTCGCCCACCCAAGGCTTATCTTCCCCTACACTTAGTAGCAACAGTGGCTGCATCTCTACTCACAAGAAGGCCTCACACATGGAACAGGTGTTGCCATGGATTTTCCCATCTAGACCTTCGATAGGGTCATTTTCTCTGGTGCAGGGGAGTCGTCCATCCCTCACATAGTGACGGAATTCACTGCATAGCTCCTGTCAAAGGAAGGAGGATTTAAGAATCAGATGCCTAAACATTGGAAAGCTTCCTCCACATCACCCCTTTGAAAACTAAAAAAATAATGGACGTAGAGAAAGTGATGAGAAGGTTGATACAAAAGGTTGATATTAGCTAAGATGCTTTTCAGAGGTCAGGATCACACATTATTTGGAATTTAAGATTACTATTATTTATCTCATTAGAAAACCACCAATTCAAGTATTATTCTGCGCTAGGCATCATGAGAGATACAGAGAAGAATAATTTATGGTCTCTTAAATTGGTTACGGAACTTGTGCTATGCAGAATAGCACCCCATACACACACCCAATATGTCCAATCCTAATATCCAGAGCCTGTGAGGATACGACCTTACATGGCAAAAGGGGCTTTGCAGACATAGTTAATCAAGAACCTTGAGATGGGGAGACTATCCTGGATTGTCCCAATGGGCTCGACATAATCACAGGGTCAGTCCTTAAAACTGAAAGGGTGCAGCAGAAGAGAGGGAGAGGGAGATGAGGCTACAGAAGAACAGCCAGAGAGATGTAACGTTGCTGACTTTGGAGATGGAGGAAGGTGTCCAAGAGCCAAGGAACACGGATGGCTTCTAGAAGCTAGAAACACAGAGA
>NW_012151729.1:4889927-4892144 GCF_000956105.1 Propithecus coquereli
TGTGAAGAGTAAATAGGATCTTCCTGGGCAAAAATAGATTAGGAAATATGCACACCAGATTGTGAAAATAAAATAAACTGAAAAACACAGGTGGGAAACTACATGGTACATACCAGAGCACGAATTTTTGAGTGAAGGTAAAGAACTGAAGAAGAGAGATAAGATTAGAACACTTCTTGCAGTTGATGATGAGCTACTTAAGGGTTATTATGATCTGATTTACATTTTGAAACATTGCTCAAGTTATGTTAGGGAGAATGGACGGATTAGGGAAAGGACAGGATCCAGAGGGAGAATTAGGAGACTTTTGTCATGAAAACAATAGGCGATGATAACTGACCTAAGGCTTTGGAAACTAATATTTTAATACTTCAGACATAAGAATTATGCTTTTTTGGGAATCGTGGTATTTTTATCTCAAATCAGATGTGAGAGTTCAGAAATTCATATGAAGAAAGTATAAATGTAGAGTTTCTCTGCAAAGTGTTTAGCAAAAGCTAACAGGGTCTCTAAGTGATGAAACTAGAAGTAGAACCCAGTTTTTCAGACTTCAAATAAGTTCATTTTATTTTACAGGGTTAGCCTTTGAAGCAACCACAATGGATGAATCTTCGATAGCCTTCATCTCAATGGCATCTGCAATCTGAAGTGTTAGGGTTTCTAGGGATTTTTACAGAGCAGAATTCCACCCTTTAGGCTCTTTGAAGTGTGTTCAAATTATAGTGCCAAGTAGGATTTATTGGATGGATTCCACTCACTGCATATGAGGGTGCTTTTCCAGATTCTCTTTTATTTCTTGCCTGTGCTTCAGCCTTTTTCTTTTCTTCAGCTTCTGCTTGGCTGAACGAGAGGAAATGAAAGGGATCCATTAGGACCAAACGCATGCAATGACTTCTCCACATCCCTGCACTGCTAGTCTGTTTTCCCCCCTTAGGGAGGAGCAATGTTATTCCTTTATCACTACATATCAATGAGAAGCAACTAAACATCCTCCAGGATGGTATGATACCATGACTTCTTCATAGTTTCTGCTTAATGTTGGAAGAAAGACAGTAACAGTGGGCCTAGAAAACTTGCTTTCTAGAAACTAGCTTTCTTTCATGTGGTTAGAAAAGGAGCATCATCAATGTCCACGACAGAGGTATCAGAGATATCAAAATTAGAACCATGGTGACATAATAGCTGGAGGCTGAAAGTGACATTAACAAAGCACATCAACTTGTCCCGCTGTCTCTCAGAGAGGATGAGAGGCAGAGAAGGCCTTAGCTATACTCTCAGAATATGACTACAGCCACCCCTCTCTCACGTCCACAATCTACCTACCATGTCAGGCATACCCTAGCTTTTATTTAAGCTTCAGTGTATTGCTTACTTATGACTGTTGTAGCCAAAAGACAAAATGTGAGGCAGGTGGAAAACAGCCAAGAATTTCCATACACTGTTAAACCAAATAAGCCTAAATTTGCTTTGTACAATGGAATTGCATGGTACATACAGTTAACTGATGGTCTTTCAACCATTTTGGTTGTCAGTCAAAACAAAAACCCATAGATTCTAAATATAAGTCAAATACTTAATCTGACTCAACCAAATAAAGTAAGAGCTCTTCTAAATTTTGAAAGAAAACAGGCAATTCTAATTTACTGAGAAATGTCACTTTATATAAAGTAACATCCATTGTAATTTTATAAGAGTTTATGGCTGTTTCATGGGCAATTTGACTCCATTCAATTTCAGCATTAAGTGCTAATTTTGGACCCTAAATCTCCATGGAAGATCAGATGTCTATAAGCTGCTAACTAAAACAGATTCACATGTGAAGCTTCAGGGGTGAGTACAAGGTCATGTTTGTCAAGATGTTCCAGTGTCAAAAGAGGGAGCATCAGAGAAAACAAGACATCTTGAAACAAGTGACTCTAGGTACTTACTCTCAGGGATCTTATTAACATTCCCTGTGTAACTTATTCAACTCACTGTCCTGTTTGAAGCCACAGTTTCTCCATTTATGAAACAAGTTGGTTCTATTAGATTATCTGAAAGGTCCCTTCTTTCTTTGACATTCTAAAACTCTATACTCACAAGTAGGCTTGACACATGGAACACAAGTTGCCATGCATTTTTCCATCTAGACCACGAACAGGGTCATGTTCTCTGGTACAGAATAGCCTTCCGTTCTTTGCCTGATCTTCATATTCACTGCAGCGTTTCTGAATAATG
>NW_012151729.1:4892194-4893891 GCF_000956105.1 Propithecus coquereli
AACAAGAAAACCTTTCAGTAAACAGGTATTATATGATCCTGCTTCTGAGGGGTCTCACTCTACACTAAGCCACTTACCAAAGTATGCATTTCATCTACATACAGTAACATCCCTGAAAGGAGAAATACAATCCTCTCTATTCCATTTTTGTTCAAGTTATTTTAACAGTCTTTATATACTGGTCACACAAACCTCTGTTCAACTGCCTTTTACTTAACCCATGTCTGAATATATTCAAAGCATCATAAAATGTCAAGAATGGGAGAAAGATCCAAGAGATCACCCAATTCAGATCATGAAAATTCTGCTCTCTCTTTTTTATGAATAAAGATTACCAAGTGTTAAAAACATATTAGCCCTAAATTGAGTCTTTCCCCTTAACTTAATTAGAAGCTAGAAGGATAATTGAATATAAAATAACATTGTCACTATATAATTCAATATTACTTTATTTAGTCTTGTCCATCTGCTTTTAAAATTTTCCAGTGAAGGAGCTCAGGAAATTCCACCCCAAAATATGACTCCTTGGTATAAAGAATATTTTGAATCACAGGACCTTCGAGATCACCAAGGCACTGGAGGGGGCTTTCCCTCTATCTGCATAAACCAGACTGACCTGATCAAAACAGCAAAGGGACAACTGACTTCCCTTCTTCTCCCTGTTATCTCAATACATTACAGAAAAGAAGGTCAAGAATACAACCAGACCTAACTCAAATCATTTAAAACATTATACCTGTCTCTCAGGTCAATTTACAAATCAATCTGTTTCCGCACCCATTCATCATCCCTAACAACCCCTATACTCCTCATTTTCCCCCCTCCCCTCTAAAAGCCATGTATAAAAATATCTCAGCTTTATTGGGATATGGGATAATCACTCTGTGATTTCTCCCATGCATATGGTATTGGTAAATAAATATTTCTCTTATTAATCTGCCTTAACTATGAGCTGATCTTTCAGCTAACTTTCAGGGGAAAGGGCAAGTTTCCCCTCACCCCTACACTAGCACACAACCTACGGCATATATTCTACATATGTAGAAAAAATCCAAAACTTGGGGGTGATCGATGATGAAGAAATTCAGTGGGAGAGATGGGGAAGGATACTCACAACACGCTTGCACACATGGCACACTTGTTTCCATGCATTTTACCATCTGGGCCAAGGACAGGATCACTCTCCTTGGTGCAGACAAGCATCCCATTTCTCACTTGGTCCCGGAATTCACTGCAGGTTTCCTGGAAAATGAAGAAAATATTTTCTCAGAGCAGTTTTTCTACCCTTCCTGAATATTTCCTATGGTGAGGAATAAGTAACGCAGAGTAAAAAGTGAAAAGAAAAGTGGTAACAGGTAGCGGTAAATCAGTAAGTATTCATGGAGCTTCCATCACGAATGCAGAATTGTCCCGGCAGTGTAGCAGACCGGGAAATATTTATCATCCTCCTGAGGGTTATCATGATCAAGATGCAGAAGAAGGCTGACAGACCACTAGAAAACATATTTCCATGTTGGGGTGCACACTACAGCTTATAAAAGCTATGAAAGATCAGAGGTGGGGAGAGTCCGTAGGCAGGCCTAGAAGAGGTGCCGTCCCGGAAGAACCCAGAATATTGCAGAGCTGTGTTTTTTCTTTAGGAGGCTGAGAAAGAAGACAAAAAACATGCTAAACTAAGAAATAAATATATATATTTA
>NW_012151729.1:4895071-4895716 GCF_000956105.1 Propithecus coquereli
CAAGAATGCTTCAGCTCACCTCAAGAGAATGGTGTGCAAGAGAAAGCCCCTTACTTAAGGAATAGGCCTATTTAACTTCCCAGCATATGTACTCCAATAATACGTTCTTATTTGCTGATTCTTTTGCATCTGTGATAACTCTTTATAAAGTGCCACTATTTGGCCTCTGGGAGGCAGTATAGCTTGGTGGTTAAGAGGAAAGTCTGCAGAGCCAGACTGCATAAGGAAAACAAGTGCTTAACCTCTCTGTGCCTTCCTCATTTTTAAATAGGAGTAAGAAGGTTGAGGGGCAGGGGAGAAGAAGTAGAAGAACTAATAAGAGATATGAGGTATTGACATCATCACCATTGTCATCTTTGAAAGTAAATCTTCCAAAAATAGTCATATGATGGAAATGAAGTGAGAATGATAGCTCTTACATTTTGAATAACTAACAGTGTTACAAATTGAGTTTAACAGATTGAATCTATAGCATAATTGGACATGTAATACGAATAACTCATGATGTACAGACAAAAAAATTGTATAATTTGTGAAAATGTTTTAATGTGTTCCAATCAACATAAGACTTGCTCATTGATCAAATTAAAACTTTTTAAAAAGTAGGAAAGATTGTGTTCACATGGTATGAGAGTGTGCAAAACA
>NW_012151729.1:4897491-4899726 GCF_000956105.1 Propithecus coquereli
TGTAAGAGAGATCATGCAGTATTTGTTTTTCTGTCTGGTTTATTCTACATCTCTTTATATCACAAGAGTTACTATACAATCTGAAAGCCCTCCACTTGCTTTTTTGTTGTTGTTGCTGTTATTTGTTTGTTTGTTGTCCATTTAAATGTGACAACCAAAGCTGAACACTACACTGAAGAGGAAAATGCATTATTCACAGTTCAAAAAGTTCCCAGGGCAGTTCCCACTTCTCAATCCTGCAGAAGCCCTGGCGCCACTGCTCTACTTACAATAAAGCCTCACACATGGAGCAGGTGTTGCCGTGCATTTTCCCATTTGGGCCCTGGATGGGGTCATTCTCTCTGGTGCAAAGAAGTGGTCCCTTCTTCCTGGCTTTGCGGTATTCACTACACAATTCCTGTGAAAGTGGGAAAGAAAGTTGGAAGTGTTGAACATATGTTGGATCAGATTGTAAAAATAGCTGAAGTTCAGACTTTTTCCTCCTAAATGGGAATGAGCAATTGGCTTATTTTAGAATAGTTCTTAATTTGGAAGTCGTGGATATTTTTAGGTGATAAAAGCAATGAGCCCTCAACCAAGAAATGGCCACATATGCACATGTGTACCTGCACACATGCAGATACACACAAAAATACAAACTGTACAAATGTTTCATGCAATTTTAGGGAACTTGTATGTTCCTTGAATGCCATCTACGGATCCAAACCTCCATATGCCTCTGACTTGTTGGAGAAGGTACCCTCACCTCAAAAGAAGTTTTTTTCTCAGATTGTCTTTTATTTCTGGATTGACCTTCCTTCTTTTTCTTTTCTTCTTCTTCTGCTTGGCTAAAAGAGAGAGGTTAAGCAAGAGATGAGTAAGTTTCAGAGAATCTCCATATTGGAAGTCATGTCAAATATAATTCAATTATTACAGTTAACATTTATTAAATTCTTAGAATGTGCCTAACCCTGTGCTCCTACTATGAAATGTTCACCATGGCATGTAGTAAAATTATTATTACAATTCCATTTTACAAATAAGAAACTGACAGACAGAATGCATAACTTGCCCATGGTCACAGAGATAATAAGTGTAGACTAGGGATTTAAACCCTAGCTAGAGGTGGTTTTCTAAACTTCCAGTGCTCACTCTTGTATCTCTGATGACTATCTAGCCTTTGCTTCAATCTGCCAGTGAAGTCTCTACTTACATCATCCATGACAGCCAATGGTAAATCATTCTATCTTTGAAATCCTCAAACTATTAGGAAGTTCTTCCTGGCCATGAGCTGGAAACTGTTTTCCAAAGCTTTCATTCATTGGCCCATTGGCCTCACTTTAATCCATGGAGATAACCTAGAACTAACCCTGTTTCCACATTTAAAAACAAAAACTACTTGAATATTTCAAGACAATGACTCTCCCCTTGCCTAAGTCTGCCCAAGTCTTAACGATCCTCAAAGGACATGGTTTTCACACATTTCCAATGAGGCATTTTTTCTAAATATCCCTTAACTATTTTATTTTCCTGTTGTGGTGGCCCTCTCCTAATTAAATGTAGAAATTAAATAGAAAAGACAAGACCCTCCCTTATTTTCCCAGCCTCAGTACTACTCACAAGAAGGCCTCGCACATGGAGCAGGTGTTGCCGTGCATTTTCCCATCTGGGCCCTGGATGGGGTCATTCTCTCTGGTACAAGGGAGTTTTCCATTCCTCAAAAACTTTCGATATACACTGCAAAGCTCCTGCCAAAATAAAGAAATAAGCTGGACATATGTTTTATCTCTATTCAAAGCAGAAGATTCAGACATCTACATTGGCAGAAACTAATGTTATATCTCCTTGAGCCAGGATTTTGTGTGTGTGTTTCTCTCCAATGTAAAATTTAACTCAACAGCAATAAAAACCTTACCATTTGTTAAGAGATGGAACCCATAAGGCATACTAGGTTGCCCCAATATAATAAAAGAGGTACACAAGCAAACTTCACTATAATCTGAACAGAATAAAGTAAGTGCAAACACATATGTACAAGAAAATCTGAGAACTCGAAGGTCAGAACCATGCAATCTGATTGTGGAAACCGGGGAAGATGTCAAGGAGTAAGAATAATTTAAGTGAGTGTGAAGAGTAAATAGGATCTTCCTGGGCAAAAATAGATTAGGAAATATGCACACCAGATTGTGAAAATAAAATAAACTGAAAAACACAGGTGGGAAACTACATGGTACATACCAGAGCACGAATTTTTGA
>NW_012151729.1:4919445-4921357 GCF_000956105.1 Propithecus coquereli
AAAAATCTGAATCTAATCATTAATCTTCTAGGAATAGAATTTTGGGGAATTTGATATTTTAAAAAATCCATGTGATAATAAAGGACAATGACGTTATTGCATGACCTCGAAAGTTCAAGAGTAAGTTTGTTAATATTTATGACCACGAGAACCAGATTACATTAAGTCATTTACCCTTTCAGCATTTCGTCGAATTCTGTTTGCACCCTCTTGTTTGGCATTTTCTTCAATTTCTTTTAAACTGTTAAGGAAGTGAACAGTTGGTTAGGTTATGGCTCAATCATATTTTCAGTGTCCAGTCCTGTGCTAAACGCTTTCATATTCTCTGCCATAACTTGTTGAAACTGATTCACTTGCAAGAGGCTACCATTTCCCTGTCTTCAATGTCTGAGCCAGAAAAATTGCCAAAGATAAGGAAGGGTGTGAAACTGACTCACTGACAGTCAATTAGGAGCTTTGTTCTGTAAAACTGGAAGGGTGTGACACCTTGATTGACAAACAGAAGATTGTCAGGAAAATTCCCCTTAACAGGCAGAACCAAGAGCTTTAGAACAATGCTGTGACAAGGGTGAAACCCAACTGAGCATTTGAGGCATTGCCATCCACACCCGTAAGTATAACTCTGTATACCTTGTAAAGCACTTGTTTGCTTTCATGTGAAAGCATGGTTGCTAATGAAAGCTACATCAGAATTGGGCTTCTAAGCCTTCTACATCTATTGTCTGATGACAGTCTCATCCTGCAGACAGGCCTGGCTATCTCACTTCTACAGAAGGAGCAACCAGAAGTTAAAGAAATCAAATTCTCCTTTTTCAGCTAGTGCATGAAAGGAAACAAAACCACGGGATCAGGGCAGGTTGGAACACTGAAAACACATGCCTCCTAGATAGGAAAGTGGAAATCAGGTTGATTTCCTGTCTGGAAACCAGTTTTAACCACTCTTTTATGAACTTGATAGGACATGCTCTTGAATTCTACGATGGCTAACTATAATTTTCAAAGGCACGTGTGAAGTTTATTAATCTGTTAAATCTCTGTCCTGATTTGAAAGATCCTGTGATGTAAATATAGCACTTTGAGGCTTGCTGACACATGGATCAGAGAGGCTATATCTTGTTTAACAACAGGAATGTGAAAGACTAATTGGATCTCATTCACTTCTGGGTTTTCAGTGCCCACAGCAGTGCCAGGCACTCAGAGAAGGATTAACTCAATAGTTCTTCCCTTTCAGCATGTTTCACCTTTTACACTGAATTTAGACACATGACATTATTATTATCATTATTATTATTATTTTAATTAGACTTTCCTTATTCAGTAAGGGTCTCTACGCATGCTCAAACAAAGCAATGCACATCAAACGACGGATGTAGATAATTCCACATGAAAGTGCTTTCTAAATTTTAAAATATCGTGCGTTATAAAACACTTTGTGTCTTGAAGTCATTGCAATTTAAAAAAATTGAATCTCAAATTTAATAACTAACACGACCACCTTATCCTCCCCTTTTAAGAAACTTCAGTAGATGATCTGAAGAAACAGAATAGCCTTTCTGGGAGAAAGGGCTATTTCACATTATAAAGACAAAGGATCGTGTGCTTCATGAAAAGGACTTTATCTCCTTGTGGAATGATCCGGAACAACAACCAAGTGCACCCTCACTGGGTCCACCTGGGGATGACAATACTCACAACAACTCAGCACACATCGCACACTTATTGCCATGTGTCTTCCCATCAGGACCAAGAACAGGATCATTTTCCCGTGTGCATGCAAGTCTTCCATTATTGACATAGGGCCGAAAAGCACTGCATACATCCTGAAGGACAGAGAAAGGAACTTGGCATTCACATGCTAACTGTCAGGCTTACAACACTGTTGTCAGAAGTTTTATAGAACTTAGTGCCTCTG
>NW_012151729.1:4921407-4923657 GCF_000956105.1 Propithecus coquereli
TTCCGCCTTTTGCATCACTCTAAAGAAATCATTTCTATACTCACAAAAATTCAGCACACAGGGCACATTTGTTGCCATGCATTTTGCCATCAGGGCCACGGACTAGGTCACTCTCCCGTGTACAGAAAAGTCTTCCGTTCCTCACTTGTGCTTCATATTCCTTGCAAAAGTCCTTTTAAAAAAAAAACCCAATTATATTTACTATTTTTCTACTCTTTAATCTAGAAACCTTACAATAGATATATAATCATAAAATGTCAGGTCTGGAAGGGTTGGTGAATGCATATGACGTATTAATGAGAATTAATAACAAATAGTAATTATCTTGTCAAATTACTTGGCACTTGCATCTGCTATGTAGTATATTTATTAAAAGGCAAAAGGCCTAGGAAAGAATAAGGCTGAGAAAGTATTTCCTAAAACCAAAACTGAACAGTACTTTTCAATTTCCAAATCCATGTGAGGGGCTGCCAGAAGAGATCTTTCACAGGGTTTCAACACAAATACAACAAAATGCAGAGCCAAGACAAAGAAAAACAAAATGTGAGATGAAATGTTTAAAAGTTACTTAATATGGATTAAATCAAGTACAATCCAACCTAGTTTTCAAGGAAAAAGGATCAAGATGATATCCAACAGCATTATGCTTTAGTTTGTTTTCTCTGTGGATCTGTGGACAGTTTTTGTATATTCTGCCTCCTTTATTGATGATTATTTCTGACATTGGAAACCTCATCTAATTTCCTTTCACCCCCACCTTAGAGAGGTAGACCATCAAGACTGATATTTATTGAGAAAACCTAAAAAGGTTGTGACTTCCCAAAAAAATCCACGAGAGATTTGTTCTCAGATTCCTGATGCTTTGATTCAGCACTTTCAGGTTTCTCTCTGTGTTTTGAAAATTCTACTATTAATATTTGGTGAAGGCTAAACTTAACAAAAAATACACTCCAAGTTACTCTAGGCTAGAGAGTCTCTACGTCATTAAACATATTTAGTGATGGCAGATGTTACCGTAATATGACCTACAAAAAATCTTGCTCTATAACCTTCTTTTCATCTGTGTGATCTTCATCTTCCCATTTCAGCCAAGAAAACATGAGTATAAAGATCATGGTTGGGAGTCAGGAGACCTGGGCCCCCAGACTGTGGCTCTCACCCACTGGGAGACCATAGACAAGTCCAATCCCCCAGGGAACCTCAATCGTACCATCTCCACATTGAGGTTTTTGGAACAGATGCTTTAGAGAAGCTTTTCTAGATCTACTATTCTCTGATTTTTGTTTAATAATTCAAATTTCCATTGGGACACTTTTAAAGAGAATCCTAATAGCCTCTTAATAAAAGATATTTGTTTTTGGAGGAGCAATGGGTGTGCTCCCAACTCCCTGGTTGCAACCATCTAGGAATACAGATGCAGAAGCACAGTCACCTGATAATCACAGCATGGTAATAAAATTAAGGCTCAATGATTCCCAGAAGAGAAACAATGATAATTTCAGTTTACAAGGTGTGATTCATCCAAGGAGATTCTGAAGAAACACTTTTGTGAACAACCCACTGACAGGTTAATTATGGGGCACATATTGAGCCATCACTGCAAAGCAGTCCTATTCAACACCATCATGCACAATGGCCCCACCAAAACAATGGCCCCAGCCACAGACAGGAGGAGGGAAATACAACTGAGACCGATGAAAAACTGATGAAAAGAACTCTCCATGTTTATGAAGTAATAAAATGCTAAATATCAGAGGATGACCCAAAGTCTTAGACGGAAATTTCACAACCACCACAAAAGAATTGCTTTCCAGTCCATGGTGCGTGTTGAGCAAACTATAAACAGTTCCAAATACTTTAGTTTTTCTAAATTTAAACTTTGAATACCCTATTTAGGGAGGGGGCTTTGCTTCATTAAATAGTACTATGAAGTGAAGAGTCGGCTCTTGACTACCCCAAATTGGGCTTGTTTCTTCCCATAGTAAAACACGAGCCCTACATTCTACAAAAATGGTCTACTTGTATCCGCACCAAAGAATACAGGATATAGAATCATAATCCAACAGGAAGGTAAAATTGAGGTCATTTATCCAACATCCTTATTATGCTGACAAGAAAATTAAGGCTCAGAGAGGAAATGATGTGGCCAGTGTCACACACCCACAGCATGACAGAACTAAGGATAAAACACAGTTGTTCCGACTTCCCAACTAAAGGCAAAGTAATTGCTAGCCCTCTCTTGAAACTAGA
>NW_012151729.1:4927532-4930237 GCF_000956105.1 Propithecus coquereli
TAAACTACAATAAAGTTTCTATTATTATAGATTAGGATAGTAATTAAGAGCCAAACTGCTGGGTCTATAATTTTAACTCTGCCACTTATGAAATGTGTGATTTGGACAAGTTATAACCCCTCTATGCTTTAGTGTTCTCTAAATAATTACAGTATAATTTCACCAACCTCTCAAGACTATTAAGAGATTTAAATGTGTTAATACATGTATAGCACTTAGAGCAGTGCCTGGCACAGCATAACTCTTTATTGTTGTTGCTAGCTTAAATGTTTCCTCGACTGACAATCAAGCCAAGTAAATTTTTAGGGATGACAGAAGAAATCCCCAAATCTTTAATAATATGACAGGGACGAACCTGTACGGTAAGAAAAATAACTGCATCAGGTAATAACTGAAGGCCAGTGTTTAAATCTCAAATCTGCCTCCCACTCACTCCACCTCTTTGAACCTCACTTTTCTCATCTGAAAAATGAGAATTCACACCCTACCCACATTCCAGATTTGTGGTAAGGATCAAAGGAATACTTATGAAACAAAATTATTTGGCAACTTTTTATTATTGTAACCTAAGCTAGCTAAAGAAGATGTAGAATTAATTTGAATTTAACTTCTATCTAAAACCAGAGAATAAAAGTGGAGATTTTTTCTTCAGGATATCACATTGCAAAATAAAATTTTTGATGTCACAGTTGTAATAATAGAAATATTTTAACGATAACTATAGAACATTTAGAACATAGACCTGTGATGGCCTAATATGTCACACACTGTAAAGAATAAAACTAGAATGGATACAAATATACAATGAAGTTTTGAACCAGATGACCAGATTGAAAAACTCTTCTAGAAAGCCATGAAAAAGAAAAAAAGAACTTAGAAAAGTTATAGAACACACTCCACTATTTATATGTTTAGGAAGAAGTTAAAAATAGAGTGAAAATAAGATAAGGAATAGCCATCTATGTTATTTCATTAATTCATTTGTTAACTTATTCCACAAAATTTATTACACATTAACTAGATTTAAGCATTCTACTAGACTGTGAGGCTGTCACAGCAAAAAAGGGAAATGAAATATATTTTCTAAGGAGCTTACATTCTGATAAAATGTAAGTATAGACAGTATATATAACAATTTTAGGTTATAGTAAGTACTTTGAAAAATAAATAGAAGAATAAAATAATGTCTAGAATGGTGACTATTTTAAATATAGTGGGAAGAAGAGTCTTCCTGCAAAGGTGACATTTGAGATGAGATGAGATTAATGAGGAGGAGACAACTACTAAAGACCTAAAGGAAGAACATTTTAGATACAGAGAACTGCAATTCTGAAGAATTTGTGATGGGAACTAGACTATCCTGTTTAAGAAAAAGGCAGAAGGAAGAGAAGTGTGACTGGATCATAAAAGAAAAAGGAGGATGACTGCTAGTTTTCTCTCAGAAATCCTTTCTGGAGAAACTACAGAAGCATGGGGAGATTATGGATCAGAGTAATGTACTTGGGAAAATCACTGACTGCTGTCCCCCATTCACTGGAAAATCAACAGCAACATATTAAGTAGGTCACAGGTGTAGTCAGAGGAATGACAGAGCAGGTCAAAAGGCCATCTGGGAGGTGATGAGAACAGGTGCAAGGATTTATGACTCCATCTCCCTCCCCTCTAAACCCCAAGGGGTAGTGGATCACAACCTACAGGAAACACCTCTTCCTGATGTTGACAATATCTGAGAACTTGCAGATGGATTCCTGACCTAGTGGAGTAGCAGCAAACTGCAGGAGGCAATAGTGGTCCCAATAGTGGTCCCAGAACATCCAGCTCTGGGCCTTATTCCTTTTTCTATCTTTACACTTACCAGGAGGGGTATGGACTGAAGCTCAGCCTTGAACATTAACTAACTGACTTTAGCACAAAAAATAAAGCCATTATGAAATCTCACAGTAAAAAAAAAAAATCTGTATGTCTGAGGAGAAAAACAACCTAAAAGAAATACAATATACTAAACAACATATTTCAAACAGAATTTTTGGAATGGGTAGAAAAATAATTTATCAAAATATGACTATGCTTTAAAGAGATAAAAGAATATATCTATAATATAAAACAATAAAAAAAGTTATAAAGGAAAAACAAAGTGGAAAGTTTGAATATGGAAAATATTCAAATGGCAATAAATCCAACAATATAAAGAATGAAAGTGGGATAGATACAAATAGATAATGAACTTGTGAACCAGAAGATCAGATCAATGAACTCTTCTAAAAGGCAATGTAAATGAAAAACTATTTAAAATAGAAAAGAAAAGCTAAAGAATGTAAAAAATTAAATTAGAAGTCCCCCAAAGGAAGGAGAAAATGTAGGAACAAATATTTTTTAAAATAGGAAAAATCCCTAGAATTAATGAAAAAATGAAAGAACAAGAGAAAGAGAAAAATAGCCATAACTCAAAGCTAAAATCTAGTTAATAACAAAACTGTGGCAGTTTAGGTGTTTACAAAAAGTGAATTGAGAGAAGGCTAGCATACATTAGGAGAAAAGATACAGATATTGGCAATAGATACAGATATTAGCAATGGTAATAAATAATTAAAAGTATGGATATTTGATTAAGGGTAGTCATAACAAGAATAAAAATAGGTATGTTACATTTAAATTATCATCAAAGAAAAGCTGGAAAGAAGAAACTACTTTAAAAATAACTTTTA
>NW_012151729.1:4931150-4937034 GCF_000956105.1 Propithecus coquereli
TAAATAAATAAAAAGATTGGGAGAGCCAAGTCCTAAAATAACAGAAAAAACAATAAATGTAAATGAGTTAAGCCCACAGATTAAAAGATAATTAGTGATTGGATTTTTAGAAAGAGGATCAAACCATGCATTGATGGCAAGAGAAAAATTAAAACTAAAAGTTAAACAAGTATTAAAACAATAAGATGAGAAAAAATATATAAAACAAAAATGAATAAGAAGAGGGCAGATGTAGCAATGTTAACACTTAATGAATGATAGAATTCAGTTCAAAATGCATTATAAGTGACAAAGAAGGACATTACATAAAGTAAAAGGAAGAAAAGAACAAGACAGTATAACAATCCTGAGCATACATTCAGCTAATGATTTAGGCTCTAAATATGTCAAACACTAACCAACAAAATGTAGAAAATTTAGATAAATGAATAACTAAAGAGAGATTTTAGCAAACACTTCTCAGAAACTGTTATACTAAAAAAATACAAAGCTTAAGCTATTAGATTTTTATAGAAAACCACGTCCAAGAAACAGAAAATAAACATGCTTCCAGAGCATATAACATATTTAAAAAAATAGAACATTTGTTAGACCACAAAGAAAGTCTTAAGAAATCCCAAGTGAACAATATTATATGGTCTATATTCTTTGACCAAAATTTAGTAAAATTAAATGCTAATGTAAAATGGAAAGAAAAAGTGCCACATATTTGAAAATAAAATAATATATCAATGTATATTTTGTCTGATATTAATATAGCCAATCCTGCTTCCTTATGGTTATGCTTGCCGTGGTATTACTCTTCCATTATTTCAACTCTTTGTGTCTTTGAATCCAAGAAACATCTACCGTAGACACCTAATGGTTGCTTTTTTATCATTTGACAATTTCTGCCTTTTGATTGGTATATTTAAACCATTTACATTTAATACAATTATTGATATGGTTGTATTTAAATTTTATTTTTCTATTTGTTTTCAATATGCTCTTGTCCTTTTTTGTTTCTCTATTCTACTACTGCCTTCTTTTGAATGAAATATTTCTAGTGTACCTTTTTAATTCTTCTGTTAATTTTTTGTATTTATTATTTATGTCATTTTCTTAGCAGTTACTCTAGTAATTACAATATGAATCTTAATTTATCACAATCTATTTCACATTAAATCTTAATTCTGGCAAAATATAGAGACTTTGCCCCCAAATATTTCTATTTCCTCCATCCCTCTTTGTGTTACTGTTATCATTTATACACACCCACACCCACACCCACACACACACACACACACACACACACACACACACCATAAAACAGCATTATAATTATTACTTTATGTAATAATATGTTTTTAAGAGAAGTAAGGAAAAAATAAAAAATATTCTTAAAATGCCTATATTTTCACCATTTTTGGTACTTTTCCTTTCTTTCTGTAGGTCCAAGCTACAATCTGGTTGCTATTTCCTTTCATCTAAAGGACACTTTATTACTAAGGGTAATATATTTCTGCCAGCAACAAAGTCTCTCAGATTTCATTGATGTGGGAATATCTTTATGTTGTTTTAATTTTTGTAGAATAGTTTTATAGGATATAGAATATTGGCTAATCTTATTGCTTCTCAGATTTTTGGCTAAGATCAAGTGTAGAATATTGACTAATCTTTTTTTTTTTCCTTTCAGCACTTTCAGCATTAACTTTGAGTCATTTCCTTGCCTTCTGGCCTTCATTGTTTTAGATGAGAAGCCAGCCTTTAATTGTAGCCTGTATATAGGATGTGTCATTTTTCTCTTGCCACTTCCAAACTTTTCTCTTTGTCTTTTGATTTCAACATTTTAATATTGATGGGTCTAGCGTGGATCTCCTTGTATTTGTCCTATTTTGGGGTTTGTTGAGTTTCTTCACTGTTAAGATTACTTTTTTCATCGAATTTAGGACATTTTAGGCCATTATGCCTTCTATTCCTTTTTCTTTCTTCTATACTTCTGGTATTCTCATTACACATCTGTTGGCTGGCTTGCTCAAAAGATCTGTAAATTTGCTCATTTTTCTTCAATATTTCTTCTCTGTACTTCCATTGTTAGCTTTCATTCATCTTTCTTCAGGTTTGCTAATTCTTTTTTTATGCAATCACAAATCTGCTTTTGAGCCTCTCTGTTGAACTTTTCATTTTAGTTATTATACTCTTCACCTCCAAAATTTTCATTTTTTTTATGATTTATACCTTTTCATTGAAAATCTCTATTTGTTTACTCATTGTCATTATATTAATACTTTCTTGTCATTCTTCAAACTTTTTTTTAGTATACTGAACACATATTTAATAGCCGTTTCATGTCTTTGCTAAATCTAACATCAGTAGACACTCAAAGACAAATTCAAATGACTTTTTTTGTCTTGAGTATGGGTCATATATTCTTGTCAATCGGCATATTTCATAAATTTTACTGAAAACAGGACGTATTATGTAAAATATTTTAGGGACTCAGGATTATGATTTTTCCCCTAAAGGTTATTTTTGTTGCATTTTTGTTTTTTGCTTTTTTGGCTGGGCTAAATCTTTCTCTCTTATAATTTGTAACTGTTGGTGTGTCACTAAGAAAATGTTTATAGTTTTTATTTTTTAAGTCTGGCTTCTTAGGTTTTTTTCCCCCTAAATCTTTGTAACTTACTGGTCAGCTAATGATTTGACATAATCTGTGCTCAAATAACTCAAGCTAGTAAGGCTTTTATGCTCTGCAGATAAACCTTTGTGTATAGGGGATGTCATGCAAAGTTCAGGACACTTTTGTATCTACCCTACCATTTGCTTCCCACTGGGGTATTTTGCATTTTCCAATGCATATGCTCAGACTTATGGTTGATCAGGAGTTTCTGAATCTCTTGGCCCCTCTTTGTTCCCCTCTACCCATGTGTGAAGACTCAACCAGAAATATACTTGCCCCAACCATGACTGCAACCTCAGGCCATCTTCTTACTCTCTGTGAAAAGCTTCACTTATGCTGAAAGCACCCCTGGACATGGCTGTTGCCCATTACTTCAAATTAGATAAGCCCCCTTCAACAGTGGCAGTGCAATTGCTGGTGCTCATAGCCTGCCCTGTATAGAACCTCCATTCCCATCAAGCCAGGGGGTAAGATGGGAGTATCCCTGAGCAAGAATATCACAGACTCCCATTTTTCTATCCAAAGTTCAGCAATTTTTCAAGCATAAATGCTTCTCAGATTAGCATAGGCTGCTTGTCACTTTTCAGAGTGCTAAAATATTTGTTTTGGTCAATTTGTCTAGCTTTGTAGTTGCTTTTGGGGAGAGGATTTGCTGACCTCCTCATTTAGCCATAGCCTGAAGTGCCACCCCTCAGGGGAACTTCATATAGATTCCAAAACCAGATAAGAACAATTAAAACCAGAAAAGTATAGACTCACTTTACTCATGAACATAATTGCAAACTCTCTAAATAAAATATTACTATCTAAATTCAATAGTGTATTAAAAATACATTATAATTAAGTATGATTTACTCTATGAAAACAATGATAGTTTAACATTAGGAAATATATCCAGAAATTTGATATATTGATAAACTAAAAGAGAAAAATATCAAATTATTTTAATATTGCAGAGAAGACATTTGATAGTAATTAACACATATTCAGCAGACTAAGAATAGAAAAGACTTTCCAAAACCAGCTAAAGTTTATAGATTAAAATTTCTATGGTAAACATTATATTTAATGAAAAAACTTTACATGTATTCCCTTCAGTATGGGGGAAAGAGAAGGCAGGCTGATGTTCATCATTATCACTACTGTTTAACTACTCAACTCTGGATCCTTGCCAATGATGTAAGGAAAGAAAGAGAAATAAAAGAGTGCTAAGATTGAAAGGGAAATCATAAAACTCCTATTGTATGTAGATGATATGATCAACTACTATGAAAAAAACAATAGGATCAATAAATTACTAAGATTAACAGAAAATATCATAAATTTGTCTGATACAAGACCAACCTATAGAAACTTGTCTGTATCAACAATAAACAGATAAAAATAGTATAAAAAAAGATATATTCAAAGTAGCAACAAAAGTATACATTTTCTAGGTATTAACAAAAATTATAAGATCTCTGTGAAGAATATTTTATAAATTGCTTAAAATACATAGAAATTTTGCGAATCAATTATAAGCTATTCTATGTGCTTCAGTTAGTCAAGTTAATATTATAAAAAGTCAATTTTACCCAAATTAATTTATAAGTTCTTTGTATCACTAATAACATTGGGTTTCCAAATTCAAGTTGGATTTTTTATAAACCGAGTAATCTTTTATTTCTAATATGTATATGGAAACTAAATATCTATGCATAGGTAAGTCAACTTTCAACATGAACTAAGAAAGGGGACTTGTTATACTAGTTATTAAAAAGATGAACTAATCTGACAAGAATAGGGAACTCAGAAACACCCATACTCTCACATGGATTTAATATCCCATAAAGTTGGCAACTAAATTGTGAGAAACATTAAATGAATGAATTCGTTAATTAAAAGCAAAAAACTCCACATGGACCAAAGACATTACAGATCAGAAATTATGGATGACCGGACTGGGTGGTAGATATGTAAATGGTGAAAAGAAGTCAAATTGGTGATATACTTTGGAAGCAGCACCAAGACTTCTTGAGGGAGTGAATATTAGAGTTGGGAGGCGAAAGGATGACATACTAATGAAGAAGAAATTAATGATGACAGAGAGAGAGAGAGGATGTCTGTAGGAGGAAAATTCTTGAAAGGTAGAGCACCTTATTCTCAGAGTGAGTAACATGGTTGATTTCTGATTGGAGGAATTGGAGAAGAGAAAGTGGGTAGATTGTTCTCTTTTATAGTGGAAAGAAAAACAACAAAAATGTAGTGTAATTGCAGGAATCCATTCAAATACTGACAAGTAGAAATTTAGACTGAAATTACTTGAAAGGCACACAACCAAATATTAACTTCCTTAACTTATATGTAAATAATCTAGACAGCAAACTATTAATATACAGCTGTAAGAATTTTATCTAGAGGCAAAAATTATAACTCAGGCATAAAATATTAACAGAAAGGTATAATGTCTTAAAGTTCTGTAATTTTATTTCTTAAAACTTTTATTTAATTAAAATTCAATAAATTTGTGACTACATATGGAAATTTCTAACCAGTAACAGTTTAAAAATAACAGGTTTGTTAAGACTGGTGCATATGTGTGTGTGTCTGTGTTGCGTATTTTGGTTTTTTGTTTGTCATTTGCTTGTGTTTTATATTTTTGGACACCATCGATGTGTCATTTTTTTGAAGGTGACAGACAAGGAAAAGGAAACTGGAGCTTACAGAGTGAATTTCTCTCTGAATGTGACAAATAAAGGCATATTTAAAAATTGTCACTAAACCTTTCTGGATCCCATAGATTGTATAGAGTATGGAACCAGCACCCATTTGCTACAGATAAAGGATTTGCAATTACTAATAAACTGAGTAGTGATTGTATTATCGTTTTAAAGTGAGGCTGGTTGAGTCCAGGCAAAGAATTTAGTTAACTACCTTCACTGCGGAGGCTGAGGTTCTCAGACATTCCTGAGTAACACTGCTAAGAAAGATGGTAGCTTGGTTAGACTGCGGAGGCCATAAGTAATTAGGGTGTGCCTACTCTGACTGATTATTTTAATTATGTGTTGGGCCCAGGAGAGGAGGAAGAGAAAAAAAGAAATTAGAGAAGAAGCTGCATGGGAGACTTGGAGTAATGTGAGTAGTTTTCAGAATAGCCAGTGATAGTCCCAGGCCCAGATTTGTCGATAACCTAATTGTGATATGTTACGGACCAGAAATTTCCATCAATCTGGGCCCCAAATTTTT
>NW_012151729.1:4937109-4945117 GCF_000956105.1 Propithecus coquereli
GAACAAGCCATTCGCTTTGTTTTTTTTTTTTTACCACAGAACACTTTTCTCAGACAAAATATTAACCTGGCCTAATATTAGATTAGTCCCAATCTGTAAAATAGATATAAACAAGTCACTCTACTTGATTGGGAAAAGCCTCCAATATTAGAAAAGATATGCAGTAAGAAGCAAAAGAGGAAAAGAGAAAGTCTATAGAATGAGTCGAATGCCTGCTAAAACATGTTAAACATTGAGGCTGGCTCTTTAAACTTAGTTTTTCATTTGGTTGACAACCCACTTCACCGATGAAAAAGCTGAGACCCAGAAGTAGATAAATTGCCCAAGTTACATAGACGATAAATAAGAATTCTGAAACTTGAACTTAATCATACAGTCCCAGGAAGCCTCTTCCTGGAGCTAGGACAGGACAAGAAGAATGAGAAATGGCCACGCAAGGCAAACATCACACTGGCTCACTCCACCTCTTAGCGTCTGTCAGTGCCCAAAATGTTTTCAGAGAGTTGGGTCATGGGTTGGGCCTATGGACAAGATGTACCAGATACTTAGCCCACCCCTGGACTAAGCCATGTTCCCTCCCTTCTAAGTAGTTGGCTTTGTAACAGGTATGACCTAGTAATTAGGAAATAAACAGATACCTCCAAAAAGAGTCAACATCATCTCGAAAGCAAACGTAACAGGCTGGCTCTATCTAAATAGTCTCACCTTTGCTGCGTCAGTGGCCCCTGTGGCTCTTGCTAAACGTCTGGCTCTTTTCTGGGATTTGGCTTCTTTCTCCCTGGAAGAGAAAAAGGAATAGCATAGTTTAACATTGCTTGACTAACTTTTAGGTTTAACAGCTTCGGTGATAAACTTCATTTTGACTGCTCTCCTCCATCCAGTCTGGTGTGTCAGAAGTGGAGGTATGTCCAGAAATGGGCACAGTACCACAAATCTCTCCTCAACATTGAAAAATATCTCGAACATGGTATTAGTATAGGCAAGAATCCCTACCTTTAACTGGGTAACAGATTATCTCTCTTGAATGCTTCCAACAGCCAGATGGTCACCCATTCTAAAAGCCATCCTCTCCATTGTTTGAATGTGATTTTTGAAAGACCCTATTCACAGTCAACCAAAATCTGCCTGACTGTATTGATTCTGATGACAAACTCTAAGGACCCAAAGAGCAAATCAATATTCTCTTTCACAAGGCAGTCCGTCAGCAATTTGAAGACAGTTCTTATACCTTGCACAATCTCCTCTTTCCAGGTTAAGAAACCAAGTTTAATCCAATATAATTTACGTAAGTAAGAAAAACAATAATTGGATGAGTAACTCCAATGTGATAAACTGTCTTTTGAGTCTTAAGGCATTTTATTTCTGCTTTAATTTTTTTTAGTACATTTATTATATTCATAGTTTCAGTTTCCTGTTAAAACATCCTAAGTAACAAGAAGGACATTTTATAGTAAATAATATGCAGTTTACATTCAGCTTTCAAGAGAATAAGAAAGAATTATTTAACCTGCCTTGGGCCTCAGATCCCCACTAAATCTTGTCCTGCTTTCTTCCTCTTCCCATGATCTCTTCTCTAGAAGCAGCACATATGATCAGAGCTTCATTATCTCAATATTATTGAATATGACAAATGAAATCCCCTGACACATACCAACCTGGCATTTAAAAAGCCAATTATAACGTAATTATCTTAAATGGGTAAGCTTAATATTGGCTTGGTACCAGTGCTGAAATTTTGATGCTGTTCAGAAATTGAGGATGAAGCTCCTTTTCAAAAACGAATCAGGACCATCTGGTTTGAGGATTTGCAATTGATAATTCAAGCCTTTTTTTTTTTTTTTCCACCTTAGTGGTGTCATTGGAAAGAAGAAAACCAAACCAAGTTAAGAAAAATTGGATAGACATTGGTAAACTTCCAGAATTATTGTTGTTATTATTGTTGTTATCTTGTTATTTCTGAGCTGCAAGGAATTTGAAGCTACAATCTACCTTTTAGTTCATCTCACCCTAGCATAATCCCAAATGTCTAAAGACAGTGGCAGCTTACTCAATCAGGATGTATCCTACTTAAATCCTTCTGCAGGCTGGCTGCCCCCAGGACAGTCTGACATTATTCTCAAGGGGATCTTCTCAGTCCCTAGGCTACAACAGAACCAGGTATTAATGGGCCCAGGGAATCTGACTTTCTTTCTTAAATCCATTTTTTCCCCAGAACCAAGAAGTTCAAAGTGGAACTACATCCTCAAAAGACTACAGAGTGCTATATAAATACTGGACCCTCTGAAATGATTTTGAAATCCCATCTGAGTGATTGTTAAAACCTTTCCAGATGGGTGGCAATTATACAACTTTATCAGATGGAATTTGTCAGAATGATCTGCTAAGCATTTTTATTTAACCATTTAGGCTTAGAAAAATACATTTGAAAGAAAAGAAAAAGGATATGTTTACTAGTCCAGAAAATAGCTGGTAACTCAAACACTTGAAAAAAAGAAAACCTTTACTCACAATATCATTTTGCATGTCTCACATTGGTTGATGAACATTATTCCATCAGGGCTTTGAAAGAGTTCTTTATCTTGGGAACAGAATAATTTTCCATTTTTCATCAACGCCCTAAATTCACTGCATGTTTCCTGAAGAAAAAGCAAAAAAAAAAGTTGCATTTATTGCAACTTCATCAAAACAAGAATTTCTTTTAAGCAGAACCTCCTTGAGCGATATTATTTAATGCTCACTATCCCCCTTGTACAGAAGCCATTCAGTCAGTAGATACAAATAACATAAACAAAAATAATGACTCCGGCTTGTCTGTTGGAGATGGCAAATTCACCTGATAAGCACGTGTGTGAAACAATTAGTGAAATGGAAAAAACAAGGGAGTTGGAGTCAAAAGACCTGAGTTTATTTTCCAAAATATAGGAGATATTCAAAGTAAGTTCATCCCTCCTCTTCTTCCTCCTTTATTGCTATTATTGTGGTGGTGGTGGTGGTGGTTGCCATTATTACTATTGGAATATATTAAGATGACACATAAAATACCTAGCACACAGTAGACCAAGAGTAATTGCTGTGAAAAGAATATGAGAATGTTGCTGGAGGACTGAGACAAGGTATGTGAGCACTGAAAACTCCAAAGTACCTCTGTCCATATTTTCCATAAAGTGTATTGCAAGATACCAGCTCCTAGAAATATTAGCAGTTGTTAATTGGGGTTGGGGGGAATAATCCTTGGTAATATAGATTTGGTAGACAAATTTCTAGACTGAATTTCTTTTCTGAAAAAAAAAACACCTCAGATCCTTTCATATATAATTTCTCTTATGAGCACAGAGCGACTTACCTTAAAGCTAATAAAGCTAAAGTTCAGGGCCCTTCTCTGTCACAACCCCTTCCTGGAAGAGATCAACCCATTTTGCATTTTCATATTTTTATTCTTTTCTTAAAAAGTGCCTATACGCCCACCCCAACCACCATCACCACCAACACTACCAACACTATTACTACCATCAAAATCAAAGCTTGTGAATCTATGGAAGTACAGTGCAATTTTCCCAAAACTTGCTTAAACTTTTTTTCATTCCTCCCCCCCCTTTTTTTTTTTGGCACATCCTCTGGAACTACTATTTTACTATTCTATGTGACATCTTTGAAGACATGCTGTGGGCTTTTTTTTTTTTTTTTTAAATACCAGTGACTATTATGACACATTTAGGGAGGAGAGTGGAAACCATTTTGAATAATAGAACTGGTGGCAGAAACATAGTGGAATGATCTTCACAAGTGAGGGTTTTCTCTTCTCATTCCTTCATTAAATATATTTTATTGAAGGTCTGATACATGTTACTCTTTTCTAGGAGCTTGAAATCATTTGTGCATTTGAGCTACCTCAGTGAAGTACTGATATAAATTGTGATACTCCCTATTAAGTTAGAAAATTCACTAGGCCTTTAGAGCAAGTCTTCTGAATCTAAAGATTTTTTCTTTGTTTAT
Source organism: Propithecus coquereli (assembly GCF_000956105.1). Lineage (NCBI taxonomy): Eukaryota > Metazoa > Chordata > Mammalia > Primates > Indriidae > Propithecus > Propithecus coquereli. The sequence continues at coordinate 4,941,103 of NW_012151729.1, forward strand.
TTTTTTATTGCTTTGATTTTGCCAAAAATAACAAATCTGCTTCAAGATGTTTATATCAGAAAATTAAAAAAAAAAAAAAGCTTTTGCTTCAACTCTAACAAACACAACTTCTTCCAAAGGATTTATTACAAGATTCTATTTGGCCTCTTACATAGTTATAATAATCATTTGATCAGTCAAAAATCACTTATTTATGAGATTACAATACTTTGCTAGGTGCCATAGATACAGCAGCAAATAGGGAAGAGGTATCCTTGCCTGAATGGATAATGTTGTACCTAATCTAGCCTCTTAAACTTGGTAGTCAGTTGGCAGCACTTAAAGAATAGTTAATGGTGAAAAGGAATAACTAAATAATATCAGAGACCAGCGGTGGAAAATTTTGCTGAGGGTAATCTGCTAAAATATCTCTAAGATTATTATTACTACCCAGTGATCTTGTCAGAGTAGCACAGTAGTAATTTCTGGCAACAGATTAACAACTGGGTATCCTGAGGTCTGTGTCTGATCTCTGACTCTAAAGTACCTTATGCCAACTTTGCAAGTTACTGCTTACCTGGCTGGATGTAACTGATTCTAATAAAGTCTCAAAATCCTTATAATAGAATCAGAAAAGAGCTTGGTATCTTTGTAATAGAAATATATCCCTTGTGAGGTAAGTCTTATAGAAAGTGCATAGAACAAAGACTCATGATAATGTTGGAATGAAGTTCTAAATAATTTCGAGTGGTTAATTGTAAAAGAATAGCATCAATCAGGATAATTCCTGAATTGGACTTTTCCAATGTCACAATTTGATGAAAACCTAATTCCTAGAAGACCCACTTTTTTACATAGGCATCAGAGGTGCAGAGAGTAGATTAAGAAACTTGCTCACTGTGTTTAATTGGCTTAGATGAGACTCAATGCTACTTTTCTGAGTTAGGAAATTATCCAATGCATTCTCTTGGGAAACAGGAAAATATCATAAAAATTGAAAGCATGAGCTGGGTTTTTCTCTGAGTAAAATGGAATATCCTTCCAATTACCATAATAGAAAAGGTTGAAATAGGAGCATATCCAAACTAAAAGTTTATCCTGAGGTGGGAAATGACTTTTTAGTAGGAGTTTACTTTCAGTATAACTTTCAGCTCCTGACTTGTTTTTATTTTGTTTTGTTATTGTTGCTGTTTTGTTTTCTCCACATCTTAAAATAACTGCAGCCTTACAGAGCCAGTTCTTTCTGTTTCCCTCACTGGCTGGGGTCTGGTTCACTGCTTTCCATTGTCCATCCCTAGACATCACAACAGAATCCTTCAGGAGCTGGCATCGCCCCATCTTGGTGCTAGACCACTGACAAGTTTGTTTTGGGCTTTGTAATAACCCTCTGTGATGACAAACCTAAGCATATGGTTAAGATCCTTGCAGATTATGACAGTGCTTCTCCCTGATGTTCTGGCTTGTGTTTATAACTTTCAACATGTTTTTGTGGTGTTAGAAACAACCCAATCTACCAAACTTGGAAAATAACAAAAATTTCAGCACCGTAAGAAAGACTACATCAATAGTTGTCATTTCTGACACAGTATCCAAAGACTATGATTAGAAAAGTTTCCCAATAAATGATTACTTCTTTGTGTTCTTCTCACCTTTTCTACTAATATAAGAAATAGATAAACTTATATTTTCAAAACATTTTTCAGTGAAATAGAGTTTAATGGTAAGAAAAATATCAGTGTAAAATTTGCACTATCTGTAGGAAATCCACCACCCTTGTCAAGGACTCTGAAAAAGAAAATGATGGCTTTATGTGCAGTGTGATTTATATAATATCCTTTTTTTTCCCCACTATAAAACATCCAAGTGGGCATGCTCTAGTTCCCAAAAATCCAGCCTTTTTTTACTCTCCCATACTTTCTGGACCTCTTCTTAATCAGCAAATTTAGATGAAATAATAGAGACTATGATGAAATTCTCTAAAACATTCCTGTAAGAAGTTTCTTTTTAATAGAACTGTTGTAATAAAATACAGCAAGAGAGTATTTTAACCATGGTTCTAAGAGTTTCAGTGTAAAGAGGAGTCGATTTATGGCCTTTGAGAGACATAGCAAATTTTACTACATATTTAGCAAAACACTTAAAATACTTGAAATTTGTGTTTTCAGTGCTTAATGGCACACATAGCAGTGTACGTATGTAAATATATAAAACGCATGTGTGTGTGTATAATCGGCCTTTTAACTTATCTTTTCGAATAGATGGAACAGTTTAACTTCTATAGAAAATGATTCTTTTATTTCTCAAAGAAAAGTGTTTCAAGAGTTGGTAAAGCATCCTCCTGCGTCAGGGCCTCTGCCATCACAAGTGCTTCTGCCAAGTCTACTGTAGGTTGCAAATACCTTCATGGCTCACTCGCTCATGACCATCAGTTTGCTGTTCGAATACTCTCTCCGGAAAGATCTCCCCTGACCATCCAATGAGAACAAATACCACCTGCGTTCCCAGGAATTCCTATTTCGCCTCCTGCTTTATTTGCCTTCTAGCACTAATTATCATTTAAAGTACTATATATCTTACTAAGTTATTTATTAACTTGTCTGTTTTCCTCCATTAAACTGTAAGTTTCCGAAGGGCAGGATTTTCATCTATTTTGTTTACTTTAGAATATCCCCAGCATCTCAAACAGGGTCTGACACATAATAGAGCATAAGAGATGCTCAATAAATATTTATTACATGAACTATATACATTCACTATATATAAGATACAGACAACCCCCTTTTTCATGATTACCAGAAAATTTCTTTTAGCTTCCTATGTGGTGTATCCTGGTATGTTTGGATGTTAAAAGAATGATAGTAGTTCACAAGTTGACTTATTTTTGGTTTCTATGAAAGAATTTCTATGAAATTCTCCAGCGCTCCTTTAACAGGGTAAATTGCCTCTTGCAGACATCAATCATCAATGACATGTTGAGTGTTTGTGTGCATGTGTGTATGTGTGTGCGAGAAAGAGAGAGAGAGAGAGAGATCATACCTGGATTCAAAAAGACCTGTTTCTATGTTTTTAACAAAAGCTATTAGCACCTATCAGTATTATAGGTTTGCATTGCTAACATCAAGGTGTTGGCCACAAACAATTTTTCTTTAGACTTCTTGGAATGGATTCAATGAACAGAAAAAGCAGGACTAACCTGATCTTTATCCTCACTGGCAGCATCTGGACAAAAATACAGAAACTGAAGTTAGGGAAATGTAAAATATTTAATAAGTGAAATAATTCACTTAATACAGTGTCTTGATTGTTTTAATGACAATATGTTATAAAACCACAGCCTGTTTTTGAACACGTTAAGATTGACCATGGCAAATAAAATGAGGGAGAGCAGCACGTACATTCACAAAGGTCCAATCGCTCAGCAAGTTCCAAGTACTTTGGAAATTAATAATCGTGTACTTTCTGACCTCAGCAAAATAGCAAATTTCCTGAAGCTCCATTCAGAGTAAAGTATGGCAGGCTACCTTTCAAAATTTTAACATAAAGTACATACCAAATATTATGCCAATTATAGTATAATTTAAAAGTATAATTCAACATGAAGTTTACATCATACATACACATAACATTCAATTTTCTGAATTCTGGCAACTCTGCCTCCTTATTACAGATACAAAAATTAAAGATCTGGTAAAAATTAAAATTAATTAAAATCACAAGACGATTATACTCTCTCATTAACATATTCTTTTGTACGTACACACTTATTTTAGGAAAGTGAGCACTATGTTTATATGTAATCTCACTGACTCTTTGACTCCGAGGTTTTCTTTTTAAAAATGTTAATGCTAGGCAATCCATGTTCCCTTCTAAGTCAAACAGCAAATGTAAAAACCTCTCTCCTAGCTCCCACAAAAGTCCCTCACTCCTTATGAGAAAGACTTTCAATTCATTTAGGATTTGAAAACACAAAAATAAAATAAGCTAGAATACACTACTGCTTTAAAATAAGAACGGATTATTGAATTTGTATTTTTAA
>NW_012151729.1:4945232-4957732 GCF_000956105.1 Propithecus coquereli
AGGGGAAGATGAAGGAGAATCTGCTAGCTTTTCAGAACTAATAAAAAATGGAAGAATTTCTCATGGAAAAAAATTCAGATCATCTCAAACTACTTACCATTTCTAAAGATAACATAGTTATAAAGCCACATATATCAAACGTGAATCTTCAAAACCTCTGCATCTGGCAAGGTATTTTAGGATTATACATACATAAATATTTTTTGGTAGAGGTGGGGGGAGAAAAGTCCCTTCCCCAGGGCTTCGAGATGTGTGGCAAGAGGCTTGGATTACACACAAATTACTCACCTTGTATAAGGCAAAGAGCCAAGGTCAGAAGCACGGGCACTGTGTCTATCTTCATGTCGAAGATGATGTAAGTCGGCTACAGGTCTGCTCCGTGCATTGCTCAGCTGGTGCTCCAAGTCTGAACTCTTGGAGATGTAGCTCTCTTGTATATATACTCGTGTCAGTACTGGTGACGACAATCATATAAAACCAGTTGTTCAAGGTCGTGCTAGACTTAATATACCACACCACTTTAGCTTCCATCCTTTAGGATCCTGTCAAGGTGGCAGATTTGAACAGATAATGTCTATTTCTAAAGTAGTAATGTGCTTTCATGATATCTCCCCCAGAAGGCAATAAATTAAGTCCAAGAATCCTACTCAAAGTTGAATACTCCATAATCCTATATAAGAACTGAATTCTCCAGCAACATCAAACATATCACCTCATAGACAAATACGTTTCTAACTGGACTCCCTTCATCAGTGGGAAAAAAGGGGAAAAGAAGGCAGATTGGTTATCCTACCAGTCAGGTGAAGATTTAAAGATTTCCATGTGGACAAACAGGCTTCCTGCTGCTTCCATTCGTAGATGTTCTGAACCAGTTTAGATAAGAGGAGGCAGAACCAGCACCCACAAGCCAGCCACAAGTTCAATATTATTTCCACTCCACATGCTGCTTCACCCTTACACATTAGTAAAGGCAGAAACTTTGTGAAAACAAAGCTTGTACATAACTACTCTTTAATATTCTTAATAGGAAAAATATTTTATATCCTAAAATCTGATCTTATATTCTAACCAAATATCATAATCATAAGCATTAGAAACTCAAAGTTTAACTTTCCATAGCCCATCACTACTCAAATTACTATATGAAAAATGTGGCTCAATCAGCCAGATGTGGAGACTCACTCCTGTAATCCTAGCGCTTTGGGAGGCTGAGGCAGGAGGATTGCTTGAGACAGGAGTTGGAGATCAGCCTGGGCAACATAGCAAGACCCAATCTCTACCAAAAAAAAAAAAAAAAAGAAAAATTTGACTCAGTTTTTGCTAAATTGAGTTTAATTCCTGAATTGCTGTATTATTTAGTCTCTCAAGAAGAAAAGAAGAAATAAGGTATTAAAAATTATAAATACATAAACATAACATTTTTTTCTAGAGAAAGTTTCTTCTCCTTAGTTTCCTCTTTCATCCTACAAGTAATACCTTTTTCTACCAATTTATTTTACTCTACCAGCTTAAGAAAGGACCTGAAGAACCATGCAAAGATAAACTGAATCCAGAGTCAAAGTCGTTGATTCCAGTACATCCCAGGGTCTTCACATCCACAGAAGGAAAGTTTTGGATTTTGTACAATAAATGGCCGTTTTATGATCATTCCGGAAAACTGATCAAGGCTGGCCAACTTTGGGACAATGTCAATATTCTGAGACCCATAAAAGTGAGAGTATGCCCTTTCTTTTCTTTCCCCCATGAAATAATTTATTTCTTATAAAAATATAATCATTGCTTTCTCAAATGCACTATTGTAATAGCTTTGTTACTTTCCAATAGTACAGTAAAATTAGTGACCACAGAGAGCAAGTTCAAATTGCATTTCTGTTAGAGTCTAGAAAATAAAAGTCCATCATAGCTTAATGGAAAGAGAATGGGACAGGGAGTCAGGAAATCTGTTTCTATTCCTGTCTTTGTAACTACACAGTATAGTGGATATGAACCTGGCTTTAAAGCTAGGTAGATCTGGGTCCAAATTTTGACTTACCAATTACTAGCTATGTTGTCTTGGGAAAGTCACTTATTTTTTCTGAGCCTCAGTTTCCTAATATGTGAAATAGAGATAATAACGCCTACATTGTACAGTTATTCTAAGGTTTAGAGGTAATTTGTGTGAGTGTGTGTGTGATGCTTAGAACAATACCAAGTATATGGGATAAACTTTATAGTTAACGATAGCTAGTTAGTCTTCCATTTTTATGTCATTATAATTATATGGTTGTACCAGATAATTTCTAAGATTCCAAGAAAAGTCAACATCTCTTCAATGTATATTTCATCAATGGATTTAAGTTTACTCAGCCTAGAATAACTCCCCCAACACATTGTGAAGCGAAATTAAAACATAAAGGTACATATTCCCTTTTTCATTTTGTAATTGTACTCTAAACCACAATGCCTAGAACAAATCAAATCATTAGCCATTTAGAACTTACCAAAATTATTGCTAGACTTCAATTATCATTGACTTCTTATCTTTATCATTCAAAGCCTCTTCTAAATATTAACATACCAATACTAATCTTGTATCTTTCGTCTGTCCTATCAGGCCATATGAAATGTGTCCCAACCATTCAATCTGTTATTGATGGTAGAAAAGTTTAATGCCCTACAATAGAATTGGTGACTGTGTAATACGCTCTAGTGACCCCAAATCCAGTCTAAATGGAGAGTATTCCCAGGAGTGGAAATGATGCTAGGGTGGAACAGCAGAACCAGGCGATGATTGCCTCTCTAAGGAATCTCTGCTATGAGGAAACATTGCAGGAGTTGGTTTCCTTCTTACCGGAACAGAGCTTCTCACAGACATACAGAACCTTCTGAAATGATGAATAAAAGGTTTGAAACTGATGTTTTTCAGGAGGAGAAGGTAGCCAAAGGAAGATTCAGCGAGCACCCCCAAAATTGAAAGTACCTGTCAGCTAGCTCATGTCATCTGGGCCTTTTCTCCATTTTATTTTAGGAATGTTGTAAATGCAGAGGTGATTCATCACATTCTCTGTTAATCACTCCTTATTCCTGAAAATCACCATGGACGTTAAATTTACCTGGATGAGATCGAAGTCTTGGAGAACTTGGGTTTGGGTTAGAGTTAGGTTACCAGAGTATTTTTCTCAAACTCAAAATTCCATCTTGTGTTTTCAACTCTTTCAATGATTCATCAAACATGTAGAACTCTCTTTCCTCCTATTAGAAAGGAGTAGGGTTAGATAATAAAAACTATAAACTTTACATTCCTACACATTTACCAAGTTGTCCAGAATCTGAACTCTCATGAAGGATATTGACTCAGAGGGAAAAAATGAGAAAATTATAAAGTAAAGATTTCTGTAGATCAGTGATGTCACTGAAGACAAAGATCATTTCCAAAATCCAAAGTTATCAATCATTCTTCAGGGCTTCTCTTTTTCTATACAGAGAGAGTTCCTTGCTGATGATAATAGTTAATAAATAACCATAGTCCCTTATGATTAAATCACCTTCCACAGCTTTCAAAACAATCTGCCATTCATTAGTTTTCTTGATTTGTTTATGCAATGTTGTGACGTAGCAAAGTAGGTGCTACTATCTTTTCCTTACCTGCCAAAAATGGTACCATTAAAGAACCCTAGAATAGGAACCAGTTTGGATGGTCATCCCGGACTTAACACTCTCTCACCTTCTATAGCCTTCATTTCTCTGAGACCCTGTGGCTACCTCACAGACCTTCACACAGTTCAAAGAGAATCCAGACATTATAGTGCTTTAGACTGGGTGCAGTATTCTAGTGCTAATGTATTTCTTTTCTCTGATCTCTAACACACACACATAACCTATACACCCATAATCACTCTGGCAAAAAGAGGTATGTCATGACTATGATTGAAAAGTACATATTCTAATAGATCTTAGAAGATGAAATAATTTCTTTTTTCATTTTCTTAACTATTGATCTCCTTTCCTGTAGTTCTAATAATTTCCCCCATCAATTCAACATGTCTGTATTCTCCTTTGTGAAAAACACTAAGCAGAAAACAGCCTTTACTCATCTTCTTATCTGCAAGTGATCCATTACCAACTAACTTCACTCCCTCTGTGGGAATTCCTTTCTGTTTGTCTGGAAAGACTAAGAAACTACAGAGATAAGCATCTCATTTTATCTAAGAATAGAATGGGATGGGCAGTTTTTATTTACTGATTATATAGACCCTGCTATTTATAGATATAATTGCATAATTGTTGCTTTTATTAGATTAGGGTTAAGAAAACAGGAAAACCTCAATGTCTGATTTTTTGTTTTGTTTTGGTTTTAAAGACTGGGTCTGGCTCTGTGGCCCAGGCTGGAGTGCAGTGATGCAATCATAGCTTACTGCAGCCTCTACCTCTAACTCCTGGGCTCAAGTAACCCCCCGACATCAGCCTCCCAAGTAGCTGGAGCTACAGGCACATGCCACCATGCCCGGCTCAATGGCTAATTTTTAGCTGTGTTAATTTTTATATATGAGGTTTTTTTAGAGAAGGGGGGCCTTTGCCTGTTGCCCAGGCTAGTCTGGAATTCCTGGCCTCAAGTAATCCTCCCGTCTCAGCCTCCAGAGTCTCTAGGATTACAGATGTGAACCACCATGACCATCTCAATGTCTAATTTTTAGCTGTGTTAAGTTCTATATATGGGGTTATATTTAGCTTTTAAAAACAACATTCAGCTTCTCCCTACAGTAGGTGTTATTTGAACCCCTAATCCATGACCCCACACTCTCTGTCACCTCAAAATTTAGTACAGTCTAAAATCTCCTAGGATTTATCCTGGCAATAGAAAACAGAGGTTTGTGGAGCTACAGTCCTTCAAAAAATCATTTGAATTAATTCTGAAGTAGTTAAGACTATACTAAATTTTGGGAAAAGAGCAATGCATATTTTATATGTGTAATATATGTGTGTGTCTGTGTACAGTAAGCAATAATAAAACTGTTAATTTATAATTAAAATTAGGAAAAGAGAATCTCTATCTTTATAAAAGAATTTGTAAATAAATATACAATTTGCTAGCATTTATTATACACTTAGGTACAACAATTAAATATAAAGGTCAAGTATCACTTTATTCTTCTTTTACAGGTAAAGAAATTGAAATTCGGTGAGATTCTATTACTTTCCATACAGCTTGTAAGCAGTGATCTTTGCGAATGATAACAATCAACGCAATAAAAGCAAACAGAGCCCGAGCTTGTAAACACTGCACATGCAACAACCACGTTACCTATATCTGTAACTGACTTATCTCAGGCACTCACTGTTACGGGCTGCATTGCATCCCCTCAAAATTCAAATGTTGAAGCCCTAAGCCCCCCTACCTCAGAATGCAGCTATATTTGGAGATAAGGCCATTACAGTGGTCATTAAGTTAAAATAAGATCGTTAGGGTGGTCCTTAATCCAAACTGACTGGTATCCTTGTAAGAAGATAAAATTCGGACACACGGAGATGCACGCACAGAGGAAAGACATGTGAGGACGCAGTGAGAAGCCAGCCATTACAAACTAAGGAAAGAGGCTTCAGAGGAAACCAAACGTGCTGACACCTTGAATTCTAGCCTCCAGACCTGTGAGAATACAAATTTCTGTTGTTTAAGTCACCCAGTCTGTGGTATTTTGTTATGGAAACCATAACAAGCAATACTCTCACCATATGTACTGACAGCCACATATATGCTGTAAAAATAGATGGATATAGTTGAGAATTTGGTCTTAGGTAGACTCCTTTCTCTTTAAGTAATCATTATACCAAACTTACGAACTGAAGAATAGTGTCAAAGAGAAACAGTGCTGGGCATTTGTCAGACATGGCAAAGCAGATTTTATCCATGCTACTGCAGTAGGGAAAACACTCCAGCATGAACTGAGCTCAGTTCTACTAACTAAAACAAAAGGCAGGAGGCCCTCTTAACCCTGGAGTGTGCTAAATGAAAAGTACAAAAGGACATCGTGGGGTGGCGTTGGGCTTTGCGATCAGGCCATCTGTATTTGCTCACTGGCACTTATTAAAGTCCGGCTCCTGCCTTCCCCGGAGACTGGGAGACAGGAGCCCTCTCCTTCTTGATGATTGCATTTCAAAAGGATGTTTTCCAGGTCCTTGAGAAAGACATTTGTGACTGGCAGAAAATTTAAGCCTGAAAGGGGCAGAGAAAGAATTTACAATTGCAAGTGTTTTATTTGTTTGTTTGTTTTGTTTTTTGTTTCTTTACAGGAGGACCATTGGAGCAACTGAAAGTTTTTTGTTGTTGTTGTTGTTGTTTTTTGAGACAGAGTCTCACTCTGTTGCCCGGGCTAGAGTGCCATGGCATCAGCTTAGCTCACAGCAATCTCAGACTCCTGGGCTCAAGCGATCCTTCTGCCTCAGCCTCCCGAGTAGCTGAGACTACAGGCATGCGCCACCATGCCTGGCTAATTTTATATATATATTTTTAGTTGTCCAGCTAATTTCTTTCTATTTTTAGTAGAGACAGGGGTCTCGCTCTTGCTCAGGCTGGTCTTGAACTCCTGAGCTCCAACGATCCTCCCGCCTCGGCCTCCCAGAGTGCTAGGATTACAGGCGTGAGCCACCGCGCCCGGCCAATTGTAAGTTTTTTAAACTAAATATTCTAAGAAAGTCAGGAACCTATAGTCAGGCTTTCCCTGCAGCGAGCAGTAAATTCTTTTGACAGCATTCAGCTTTCTCAGGTAGAAACTTATGTGGAGGCTGGGTTATCCCAGGGATGTGTTCTTGAGCTGTTGGAAACTATGCTAGTGTTTTTTCAAGCCTATTGGTGTGGAGGGAGGTAAACAAAATCATTTGTGCCGAGATTTTGCTGTTCTCATAGGCTAATGTTGAAGCCTAGTTGAGAAGAGAGCTCAGAGGAGTCCGACTAAATTTTCATCAAGAGGAGAGTCTTTGTCATTAGATAAAGTAGAAAGCAAACTGATGCTGGTAAACTTTCAGGATGGAGTTCATATTTTGCATTTGTTATTATCTGATTGGTTTCCTCGTATGGCTCTTATCTTTCCTATTCCAGAAGGCCTTGACCCACATGTTTTGCCCTTCATTAATTTGTTTAACAGAGCTAGACAGAGTCCCAAACTTCCCCTACTTTAACCCAAACACCATCCACTCAAAGAGTTTCCCCCACATTTTTTCTCACCACTAAGGCATCTACATATTCTTTCTTCCCATTATGGAATGGCCATTCCCTTCTTCTTCACTTGGCTGTCTCTTTGCCTGCAGGACTTAGCTTTGCTATTACCTTCCCTGGGACTCCTTTCCTGGCCCCTCCTGGAGCGTCCCTGCTCTGTGTTCCTGTCGTGCCCCCTGCCCACTGCCATGCCTTGCACTCGTGACGCAGGCTTGCAACTGCCAGCTGACTTGTCTCTCTCTCCGGTTAGAAAAATAACACTTTTTTTGAATGAATGAGTGAAAAATGATATCTGAAAGTTGAATTCAGCTTTATAATTTACAACAAATTTCCACAATTATTGTTTTAATGGATCTCAAATGCTTTAAGAAAGAAGGCGAATTTAAAAGGAAGGTAACGACGACACGGAGAGGATCAGTGACTCACAACAGCCCACATGATTTGTAAGTGATCAAGCTGAGACTCATATCTAAGTCTTAAGAGTTAAAAATTAAGAATGTGCCAAGCTCAAAAGTAGTAGTCATTGTGTCATACCACAACCTTGATTCATTAGACAGAATAAAAAGGAAGAAGGGAATGAGTAATAAGTATAAAATCAGGGAATTCTTAGGCATAGAACTAAATTACTAAAATGTGATTTAAACATTTAAAAATATAAGCCCAAAGTTAGAAGAGTGTGATGGCATTCCAGGGGTATTCCATAAAACTCTTCACATGAGTGTCACAAATATTTACTAAATGCCCACATTTGCCTGGCACTATGCTAGAGCCCAGGATGAACTTTGTGAACAAAATAAATACAATTGCTGACCTCTAAGAGATTACAGTTTAGAAGGGAAAAATTAGTCATACAAATCATTGTTCAATTGAATTTGCAGAAGAGGTTCTAAGAAGATATCCACAGAGAAAAGCTAGCATATAATAGAAAACTTTGACCTATTGAGGGGGGTTTTCACATAAAATTAGGCTCAATTATTAAAAAAAAAAATGAGATGTTATTAGCTGGTGAAAATGAGTTGAAAGGAAAGTAACAGCATTTCAGGCACGTGCAAGAAAGAAAACATTGCACTGCACAAAACTGAAGTAAGACCAAAGAGGCTGAGCAAGAAGTGAGAGAGAGGATAGTAAGAATAGGCACTGGGCAAGTAGGTGGGGGCATGTTACACCTATGATAGGGACAACTTTGCATTCATCCTAAAAGCAACTGGAAGCCACAATCAGACAATTCTTTTGATTCTGGTATGAAACATGAATAATCTTATTGGCAACTTCCCAGAAATCTTGTTTAAACCCTTCTACACCTTTATAATTGATTAATAGGGTTTTGCTGTTGTTGTTGTTGTTGTTGTTCCTGGTTTAATAGGTAACCTTCAGTTCAATCACATAACAAGGCAGATAAGTAATTTATACAAGCCAACATATGTGGGCAGGATGGGCAATCTATAGGACATGTAAAAAAATAGTTAAAAAGGTATAATTTCATCTATCTGAAAAATTCACCTAATTGCAATGAATCTTTCCTTAAATAATTATGCAAACCAAAATTTTGCTCTGGTTATTTCCTTCATCTGATGTTTTTATTTTACCCGCCTTATCATCCACTCTACCTAGTATATTATGCATATATAACCCACCGTATCACTATTAGTTATCTAACACTACATGGGGAACAGGGTTGAAATTAAAACTGAATATGAAAATTATTTTGCACTTAGTGGGTTTTTTTGTTTATTTGGAGTGACACCTTCGATGTGATATTAATGCCTTCCATCATTCAATCCTAAATATAAAACGACTTGATTTAAGAAAACTTTTTCTAGAAAGTAATTTTAATATTCTAAAATATTTAAAATATATGCATAATGGACATTTATTTTCCAACCACATAAAAACCTTGGAAAGTGCAATAACTAGCTTTACTCTGCAGTATAAGATAGGGATTATTTCTTCTCTCTCTTCTAGATAGAAAATACTAGTTTTGCTATTGGGAACAGGATCTTAAAAATATATAGGAAATTATCTAAGTATTCCCTGCAGTTACTAGCATTAATAATAGCATTCATCTGTTTAATATATTATTATACTATAGAGCAATTATATGAATAATTTACAGTTATAGAATAACATATAATACCAATTCATAAACAATATACATGTATATAAATATTTATATACTACTTATTTTATATATTTGATCCTCAAAATAACTCTTTTAATTTAAGCAGAGAATGAATTATCTACATTTTATGATCTGGAAGGTTAAAGATCAGCATGATTGAATGATCTGCCTCAAATCTATTAGCCACAAATGGAAGAACTGAGACAGGAACACAGGCCTTTTGACTCTTGTCCTGACATATTTTGTTCTGCTCTTTCATATTCAACAAGTTCTAAACACCAATTCAGTGATATTAGGCTAGGAAAAAAAGAAAAAAATATGAAGGTAGTATAAAAGAGAGGCAGACATTCACAGAGAAATAAAAAGAATGGAAAGACATCAAAGGCACTGAAAGAGAAGAATAAATGTAAACCAGTCTTGGTGATGAAGGTAAATACTAACATTTATAAAAATGCTTTAAAATTATAAGTGAAATGATAACTATAATTTCTATATATGATCTCATTGGGCCTCATGACCAATCTGTTGAGTAGGATGGATATGTATTACTGTTATCACTCCCAACTTACTGAAATTTAGAGAGCTACAGGAACCTTCCCAAAGAACAAATAGTAAGTCTTAAAAGCTGGAATCAGACAGAAGTCTATTGAATCAAGATTCTGTCTTTTCCCTACATCTTTCAACTTTCCTGACACTGTGAAAGATGCTTAAAGATACAGCTTTCATAATTTCATTAGGAAGCAAATAATGAGAAGGCTCTGAGAAGGAAGATGAGAAAATTAAAGCACCTGTTTTATATCTGAAAAAACAAGCAAAAATTAATGTGTGAAGTAAGGGATACACTTACTTCTGAAACAGAACTACTGAAACAATAAGAATAAAAACACAGAAATAATAGTTTTTGACCTTGGGCATCATATGGTGCAGGGCAATGGTTCTTGGGAGAGGGGAAACAAACCAAGGCACCCCTAGATTGCCCGGGCTTACTGCCTGTAGAGAGTTTCCAGGCTATGGCATAGGGAGGGAGAACACAGGTAGAGCCCAGAAGTTTCCCTGAGATAATAATACAAAGCTGAGTGTCCGAGAGACCAAGGGAAGTAAACTTCACATGGCATGGTTACAAAAGGACAGAACTTCAAAGAGAGACCTTGAGAGATCTGCAGCAAACAGTCCATTTAGATTCTTCAACTGAATACTAGTAAGTATCAATAAACGTATGTAAGAAAACTACTCAAGGTTGAGGAAAGAATCACTCTAATGAATGATTAGAGGGAACAATATCCAGAATTTACATAAAAGCAGAAATAACTTGTGTTCCCACCAGTCGGAAGGAAAAATCTTATCATTCATTTAGAGATTTGAGAAGGTTATTACCCCAGTAGTGGAGCAAAATTCACCCCAAAGTCTGCTCTGGTTCCACCGAACAAAAATTAAAAGCAAGTCATAAAAAGATCAAACTATTTCCTTTCTAGGAACTAGTAACCTACTTGTGTCCCAGAACGGGGCTCAAGGACATTTATAGGAATACAAAAAATATCCATCGCCTAAGCAAGTAAATCATAATATGTAGCATACAATAAAAAAAAATTACCAGACATGTGAAGAAATAGAAAATGGGACCCATGATGAGAAGAAAAATCAATTGGAAGAAACTGACTAGATTCATTCTTCTAGCCAAAATAAGTAACGGGAACTAAAGTTACCCACCTGCCTACAGCAGGCAAACAAACAACAGCAGCAAAAACAAAAACAAAACAAACAAAATATATTAAACAATGGTTTTCAAGAGTGTGGATATCAGTCTTTTGAAATGAAGACAAGTGATCCATGAGAGACAGTAAACAAACAAATCGAGCCCTAAAATTGCTCCAATTTACTGGCTTGAGAAAATTTTTAAGCCACAGAGCATGGAGAAGTAACCCAGGCACAGCCATGCAGACTGTGCTGAGGGGAAAGCTTAGATTCCAGAAAGAACAAAGCAGCTAGAGTTCTCAGGACAGAGAACTGGAGATGAGCAAGCTGAACAAAGTGGAAACCCCTAAGATCTGAATATCTCTTATGCATTCAGTAAAGTACTGATTATCAAATACGAATGGGGAAAGAATTTGAGACTGGGGAAAGGTCTGTCTTATCTGAAACAATTAGAGAGAACAGTACTCACTGTTCACACAAGGCAAGGAATAGTGCCCTGACTGGAGCCACCACCTGGACTGGATAATCTCAAAATTGATAAAACATTGGGCAGAGTGTTCAGAAAGGCCATGCCTCAGTAGGAGATAATTAGCCCTAGATTATTTCTCTGGTTCTACCTAATTTCAAGCAAGACTCAAAAGGATTTCAAGTAAGTTAACTATGTCCCAGGGCAAAGCTCAAGAATATTTACAGAAATAGAAGAAAAAATTCAGTACCCAATAATGTAAAATTATCAATGTTTGGCATTCAATCTAAAACTACTAGGCATGCTAAGAAGCAAGAAAATATGACCCACTTATGGAAGAGGAAAGATATCAATCAATTAGAACTGACTCAAAACTTTCACAGATGGTAGAATTCTCAGACAAAAGACATTAAGACAGTTATTATAATTGTGTTTCATATGTTCAAAAACGTAAATTAGAGACATGGAAGATAAGAAAATGAAACATAAACTTTGAATATGAGGTGAAAAATACACTAAATGTGATTAACAATAAATTTGACTTTGTGAAAGTTCAAGTTAATGACCTTGAAGACAATTATAATAGAAACTATCCAAAATAAAACACAGAGAGAAAAATTTAAAGATGAGAGCATCAGCAAGCTGTGGGACAACTGTAAGCAGACTAATATAAATGTAATTGTAGTCACTGAGGTGGGCCTGGGGAAGCAAAAAGGAAGTAATAACAGCCAACATTTTTGAAACTATAAACTGATATGTCCAAAAATTTCTATGAACCCTAAGCACAAAAAAGAAGAGGAAGAAAGAGAAGAAGAAGCAACTATACCAAAGCACACCATTATCAAACTGTTCAAAAACAGTGAGACAGAAAATCTTAAGAGCAGCCAGTGGGGAGAGTGGGGAAAGCCCTATTGTATACAAAAGAACAAAGATTAGGATAATGCTAAATTATCTTTTTGGAAAAAATATAAGTGAAAAGACAATGAAACCACATCTTTAAATGACTGAAAGAACAAACTGTCAACCTAGAATTC
>NW_012151729.1:4961167-4963135 GCF_000956105.1 Propithecus coquereli
TGATTTTCAAAAAAATCCTAATATTTGTTATCTCTGGTGGGTGGAATTATGATTTTTTTATGTCTCCCTTTCTACTTTTCTCATCTGATAAATTTTCTACACAACGTAGATACTATTTTTAAGAACAAAAATGTTATTTTTGACAACGTAAATAGACATTTTGAGGTATGGATAAGACATTGAAATTCATCCCACACCATTTTGTTTAGTTTATAGATGAAGATAAGAGAGCTAAAACAAACAATGACTTTTCCTAATTATTTTAAATTTAAAAATAAGCAACACAAGCCCTAAGTACCACCTTTCCCTGAGCTATTGATTCAACTACTAATGTCATAATTTATTTTAACAGCAGGTAGGAGTGATTCTCATCTTTCCAAAACTCCCAGTTCATAATCCCAAAGCAAAATACAGTTGACCCTTGAACAACATAGGCTGGAACTGCATAGGTCCACTTTTACACAAATTTTATTCAATCAAAGGCAAATTGAAAATACAGTACTCACGCAATATGAAACTTGTGTATAAGGAGGACCAACTTTTTGCACACATTCCACAGGGCCAAGTGCAAGACTTTGGCTACAATTTTGGTATGTGCCCGGGACCTAGAACCAATATCTCACATGTGCTGAGGGATAACTCTATTTCAGGACTTTCCTAGACCATCTCCTGTAGGTGGATATAGACAGTGCCTGGACAGAGATCAGTTCCTTAATCTGTACCATAGAAGACCAATAATGGTTTGGAAATGCATGACTTGCTAGCATTTTGACTTCAGGCAAATCACGATAAGAGTATCACCCATTTTGACAGGTTATTGAGAGCTGATTGGGATGATCATGGGAAAAAGCTGAAGCAACTATTATTGGTAACAGTTCAAGTCATATATAGTGAAGGCTACTTGAGAATCAGAAGGAAGTATAGCTTAGAAGTTAAGTGTTTGCCTTTGGAGCAATGCTACCTGGGTTTAAATACTAGGTTCTTTGCTGTGTAAAGATGGGCAATTTACCTAAACTCTCTATCTCAATTTCTTCACCACTAAACCAAGAATTATAATAGTGATTGCCATGAGGATTAAATAAGTTAATTCATGTAAAGCCTTTAGGTGGTACTTGGTACATGGGGAGCGCTCAGCGTAAACTGCTATTAGAAGTATCTTGTTAGCCTGTTCATTACACTGAATTAGCCTGTTCATTACACTGATCATAATGGGGAAATCCACCTCTATGCCTCTTGAAGAACTGAAAATTTTGTGGAAGTGCCAAAAAGAAAACAGTGCTTAAATGTAAGGATACAAATTAATAGCAATCTAGGATTAAGGAGTCATTTACTTGTTAGTGCCCCTTCCTTTGAATAACTTATTTTGCTCCAGGTGGTGAGGCCTTTGCAAGGAACTGGGTCACCCTCAACGAAAAATAGCCACACATGGCTGAATAGACTGACAGGTCATTTGAGTCATGAAAAAGCGACATCTTTTTAAATACGTCAGAAAGTCAAATAGCACTTTCTAAGCTCTTAAATGTTCAAACATCTCACCTTCTTTTAAAGAAAGGAAATGTCATATCCCCCAGCTGGAGAAAATAATGCTTTTTAATGCTGTTATCAATTGATCTTATGCCCTTAACTCACTAGCAAGGTCATGAATGTAGTCGAAATAATATTTGGTGTGGAGTTAGGAAGCCTGTATTTTAATTCCAGCCCTCACTTTTAGCTGAGGCAAGACTGTGAGCACAGAATAAATTCCTAAATTACTCATGAGGTGAGGCACATTGGGAGATGGAAAAAAGGAGACAGAAAGCAGGCAGACAAATTAAACTGTACTCATCAAGTATATCGGCCAGTGTAATAAAAATATTGCCTTAGGAGGCAGCAGTACCTGGAACATAGTAGTACTCAATATATACTGAATTAATAGATGAGCTCCCTGACCAGAACATTCCACCATTAAGTTACATAGAGAACAGCTAG
>NW_012151729.1:4963185-4965070 GCF_000956105.1 Propithecus coquereli
TAGATGAAAATAAAGCATTCGCATAATATATATAGAATTCATAGTATCTGTTTATAACTCACTTTAATCCAGAATTGGCATTTCAACTAGTTAGGAAAGACTTGGAATTTTGGGGATCAAACAGGAAAAAAAAAGTTTTACTCCATGTAACCCAAGAAAGCAAAGATAGAATCTGATTGAAGCTAGAGGCAGATATGACTTCATCAAAAGGGACAGCTCTCTAACAATGACATCTGACCAGAAATAAAGCCAGGTTTGTCTCAGGGAGGTTGTGTTTTATACCTCTGTAGACAGCAGAAAAATTATAGCTGATACTATGGATCCTGGAAATGGGCTGGTACTATCTGAGCCTATGATAGAATAAGTGGATTTTAAACTATAAACTTTGAATGTTATATAGAATTAGCTAAATAAAAAGTAAAGATGAAAATGCTATAAGCTTAAGAAAATGTTCAACACAGATATTTGAAATTAAGCACTTTTCTCTTATACGCTAATCAGCAAGGATTAATGCCAATCAAAAAATTCAAATTAATATCAATTTATAAGAAAGCTTGAAAACCCTAAGTATGAAAGGTAAGGAGAGAAAAAGCAACATAAAAGATTATTCCACCCTAAACAATCTAGCAACCTAGTGAAGAAGATAATAATTGTTTCAGAAAATAAGTGATTCAACAGAACATAGTAAATGTCATAAAAGAAGCACAGATGAAGTGTCCAGGAAAGATATGATTTCTAGCTGAGAGATTAGCAATGACTTTTTTTGGAAGATGTGGTTATTGAATTGGGGCCTCGGGGCTTGAGGATATTTGAACAGGGGATGGGAATGTGACTGATATTTCAGCAAAGGAATAACATAAGCAAAGACCCAGGAATAAAATGTGGGGCCTCCATGACAGACTATGTAGTACCTTTCAACTGCGATGGATATATAAGGGAAAGAGCAGAAAATAATTTTTAAAGAGCAGAATGCCAGAATTGAAAAATAAAAAGCACAGGAACTACACTAAATCCTGGTAAGGATTTGGAGAAACCAAATCTCCCATCTGTTGCTGGTAGGAATGTAAGATGGTGCAGCCACTCTGGAAAATAGGTTGGCAGTTGCTTAAGAAAACCAGATATACAGCTATCATACCACCCAGCAATTGTACTCCCAGCTATTTATCCCAGAGAAATGAAAACTTATATCCACACAAAAACCTGTACACATTGTTCATAGTTGCTTTGTTTGTAATAGCCAAAAGTTGGAAATAACCAAAATGTTCCACTGCATCATGGAATCTTATTTAGCAATAAAAAGGAAGGAATTATGTATACATGCAAGTACTTGGATGAATCTCAAGTGCATTATGCTGACTAAAAAAAAATCTCCAAAGGTCATATAGTATAATGAAATTCATGTAACATTCTCAAAGTCACAAAATCGTAAACATGGAAAACAAATTAGTGGTTGTCATGGGTTAAGAACAGTGGTGGAAAGAGTGTTGGGTGTGACTTCACAGGGGTAGCATGAGGGAGATCTTTGTGGTGATACAAAGTTCTATAACTTGATTGCAGGGGTAATTATGTAATTCTATTCATGCAATAAAATGGCATTGAATATACACATGCATTGAATCAAAGTCAAATTCCTAGTTTTAATATTGTACTATAATTATGTAAAATTTAACTATTGAGGGAAACTGGGTAAAGAGTACACAGAATCTCTTTATAATACCTTGAAAATTCCTGAAAATCTATAATTATTTTTTAAAACAAGTTTTTAAAAAGTAGATTACACCATCCTATGTACGCTTAGCATAAGACCTAGCAATACCCAATAGAAATTAAACCATATGTCCATACAAACCCTATAAGAGAATATTTATAGCAACCTTATTCATAA
>NW_012151729.1:4967807-4969744 GCF_000956105.1 Propithecus coquereli
ATTGGGAGATGGAAAAAAGGAGACAGAAAGCAGGCAGACAAATTAAACTGTACTCATCAAGTATATCGGCCAGTGTAATAAAAATATTGCCTTAGGAGGCAGCAGTACCTGGAACATAGTAGTACTCAATATATACTGAATTAATAGATGAGCTCCCTGACCAGAACATTCCACCATTAAGTTACATAGAGAACAGCTAGAAAAAGCAGTGGAAAAAGCATGAGATTTGGAGTCAAAAGACTGGACCCCTCAACTTGTCTGTGTGATTTTAGACACGGTTGTTGACATCTCTGAGCCCATTTTTCTCATTTATAAAATATAAATAATAATAGCACCTACATAACAGATTTGTCATGAAGATATAACTAGGCAATTTACGTGGAAGTACTCCATGAGCTGTACAATACTAAGCAAAAGCTGGTCACTGTTCCTACTAATGTGAGGCCTGATTTGATCCAAATTGGTATTGTGAGCATCAAGCCGTCTCAATTCCTGCCTTTATCAGGTGTACTCACTTGCAAGCCTAGCTCATTACACCTCAAAATCTAAAAAAAAAGGTGAGGGGATGAGAAGTGGGAGAAAAGAACTGACACTTTTCTGCCCCTGGATTAATTAATATGTGTGATTTTTCATTAAAGTGAATCTTTAAAAAAATGTAATTTGTTGTCATCTGGGTGTGGCTGCATTTCAGATGCCACTGCTCTGAGAGTGGCTGGCAGCGGCACCGGGCCAAATCCACTGTGGGTGTGGAGACGTCCAGAATGCAAGTATCACTCCACCCTGTTGTCGTGTTGCCTAATTAGCTGGTATGCTATGAAGCTCAACTGGAAAACAACTCTTGGGAGTCAAAGTAATCTCTCATCTTAGAGTCGTGATGCAATGGAAACATGGCAGCCTACTTATGGTGAAAATGCCGAATGTCCTCTGACATCCGTTTTCTGAGAAGAGAGGCAAGTGTAGAGGTCTGGGCTCTACCATTCCCATGGACGTTTGCCCTTGATTCCTTGCCCATTTAGCTTACATTTCTGAGCTCAACAAAAACAACAAAAATGCATGCATAACCGAAACTGTTTAACCCCAGGCCTCTTCTCCAAACGGAAAAACGAATACCACTGTAGGAAAAATTAGTTGCCTTTGCCAGCTCACACCTTCTCCCTCCATATCTCATTAAGCAGTGAGGATGGTTGTAGGAATGAGCCTCCTCTTGTGACAAGAAAAAAAGAAAGAGGGAAAACCTGTTAGGCTGGACTCTGCCAAAAAAACACACTCAGCCCTTTTGAGTGTATAGTTTTTGAGAGAATCTAATACCCAAATGACCAGGCATAGATCTATGGATAGTCACAAACTCACCATAGACTTTGAGCTGGAATGGTCTTTAGTGTATTCTAGTATGGTATATTCAAATCCTTTCATTTTATTAATAAGCTCTGACAAGGAGAAGTCATTGATTGATTCAAGGACAAATAGCTAGAATATGGCTGAGCTGGAACTCATTGCATTTCTCCTGACTCCCAGTTCTGGATGATTTTCCCAAACTACAACTTCTTTTTCAATCACCCATTCATGCCTGATTTTGGGGATTAACTCTTCTTTCATCATCCTGTGTTTCAGGGAACAAACCGACTCACATCATATACAGCATTGTGTGTAATGAGTTTTACCTCTAGTTGCATTTTTTATTAGCTTTACCCTATTCCAATGGCTCTCAACTAGAGGCAATTTTGCCCTTCAGGGGATATTTGGTAATGTCTGGGGACATTTTTGTTTGTCACAACTGGGGAGATACTATGGCATCTGGTGGATAGTGGCCAGGGATGCTGCTAAACACCCTACAATGCACAGGACACCCCGCCATCCTTCAAAGAATCATCCAGTTCGAAATGCCAATACAGTGGTAATCCACGGTGTGTATCCAGCATCTAGAACAATGGGTATAT
>NW_012151729.1:4973927-4976136 GCF_000956105.1 Propithecus coquereli
GTTTTCTTCCCCTTGTATCCCAGATCCCACTACGCCACTTTTAAAAAATTAAATAACACTGTCCTTAATATCCATCAAACTCTCCAAGGTCAAATTATAATGTGAATTGCATGAGATATGATTCATCCTACAAGATTTCCTTAGATTTAAAGAATGTCATTTTATCCAGGACTACTCATGTCTATTTATGCTCACTTACTAATTTATTTCCACCCCACCTTGTTCTAAAAAGCATTTGTGGCAGACAGCTCAACTCTTAAATCAAATTGCCTGGATATAAACAAGGATGTAAACATGATAGAGCTACTCTTTCAGCAGTATCCCAAGGAAACAATGACCTACAGAAAAGGAAAAAAGTGCTGAGGTACAATGATCTGGAAGCCAGATATATTTAGAATTGAGTACTGATTTTATCACTTAAAAAAGCTAGATTCTCATAAAATTACCCTCTTTGAACTTCAGTTCCCATATCTATGAATGAGGGAGAAAGATTAGTTTGGTCCATCATTTTCTTCCCAGTTTTATGATGCAATGTTATTACAAGAGCAGATTTCATTAAGGAACCTGTTCATTACCTTAAAATTGAAAGAAAGCTGAGTTTCATTGGCTGCAAGGAAACTTCTCTGTCCACCTGGCTTCAGGGACCACTTCCTCGCTCAAACGCATCTAGCACACACGTATCAACTGGATCACCTATTCAACATGCTATTTTAATGATTAAATTATGAATTGTTTTTCTGTTTGTAGCTGTGTATTTTAACAGGGCAGATTCGATGTCTTATACATTTCTGTAACCACAATTCCAAACAAAGTATCTAAAGACAACAAATTTCTTCCTGATAAGAGAAACTTTTCATTTTTTGTCTTCCTAAGATTTAGAAATTTAAATACCTGAAATAAATAACTAAATACATAAATACATAAATGAAATTGTGGATGTTTCCTCGTTCAGGCAGAGAAGCTTCTGTCATTAATGTTGGTCCCGGACATTATAAAACGCTTTTACCGTAATTATTCATTACTTCAACAGTTCTGTGAATTAAACATTTTTATTTGCATTTCACAGCTGAGGAAAGATAGCTCCAAAGAATTAAGTTTCAAGATAGAATTTCTAGAAAATGGCACAGTCAAGGCTAAGCCACATATATTCTGACTCCAGTCCTAGATTTCTTTCCCCTCCTAAGTATCCATATAAGCAAGTTAATTACTTTTAATTCAATATCCACTGTCTCATCACACTCCATTTAAATCTCTTCTATTTCTCAGGACCCAATGGATGCTTTCTCTAAATTTTGATGTAATTTCTTCCCTCAAACACTTAACACACACATTTCTTTATCATGTACAAACTTGCATTATAAAAAAGGTGGGTTCAAGGGTCCCAGTATACTACTAGAAAATTCAGAGAATTTCAGAACATGCCATCTGCGGGGTTTTCAAGGAAAATGAAAAAGCCAACCAGAAAAACTGAGTTCCTATATGTTCCTCCTTTGAAATGGGATTGATATTGGCTTTTGCTGTGAGCTGTTGTCTCGTTGCCCAGCCTCTATCACTCTCAAATCTGGCAGTGTTGTCTGATCTGCATCCCTACAACATCTGTAAGCAGAGAAGCAAAGAACATGGGCTTTAAAATTAGGCAGATCAGGATCTGAGCCCTGGATCCACCATTTGCCAACCATCAAAGCATTAGCAAATGACTTAAAATTTCTGAGTCTTAGCTGAGATTACACTATCTCATAAGATTATTGTATTAATTAAATAACATTTGAAAATCCTCAGGATTTAGTAGGTATTCAATAAATAGTAACTACTATTAGTTTCTTAAAAAAAAAAAATCATTACTTTGTGACTTCCATGCACAAAAATCCCCCAGTGACTCCTCCCAGCCTTGGAATCAAGATCTTTCTACTCCTTTCTGCTTTTCAAAGCCCACATAATTTTGCTATTGCTTACTTTTGGAATATAGTGAGTAATGAGATACCAGAGTACCTTATGTCTTAAACAACATATACTATCTTATGCTGTTTTCTTAATATAAATAAAACTTCGCCAACCAGATGTCTTGTAGATTGTCAATAGAATATAACGATTGTAATGATTAGGAGCACAGACTCTGGAGGTAAATTGCCAGGCTTTGAATCTGCCACTAACTGTGCAAACTTGAGCCAACTTACTTCACCTCCCCTTGCCTCCATTTACTCATATATAA
>NW_012151729.1:4976186-4978940 GCF_000956105.1 Propithecus coquereli
AGTATGAAATGTCCAATTTCCTTAAGTACTAAGTTTGACAGTTGATATCTCTGACATTTCACTTTGACACTTCTTGTTTTATTTTTATTGTGAAGGTACATCCTCAGGCTTTCAAATTCACATTTTGGCTTGTGAGTATCTTTCAAAACTTTTTATACAAATCTTCATGAAACCATGGATAGGTCAAAAATTCATGTTATTTTTGAATATGAGTTCTGTCATGGAACCAATGCAGCCCAGGCAGCTCCAAATATCAATGAAGTGCTTGGGAAGGATGTGGCTAATGAACACACAGTAATATGATGGTTTGAGAAGTCCCATTCTGGTGATTTTAATCTTGAAAATGAGCCATGTGGGTAACTTGAGACCAAGGTGGATAATGATGAGCTGAAAGCGATAGTGGAAGCAAATCCATCTCAAACTACATGTGAATTAGCAGCAAAATTTGATGTTACTCTTTCAACAATATTGGACCATTTTGAAATAAACAGGAAAGGTAAAGAAGCTGGATAGATGGGTTCTGCATGAATTAAGTGAGTGTCGAGACAAATCGTCTTGAAGTTTGCCTTTCTTTGCTGTCACGACATAAAGGTGAACCATTTCTACACTGTATTGTTACATATGATGAAAAATGGATTCTTTTTTTACAATCACAAGCATTCAGCACAATGGTTGGATAAAGATGAAGTGCCGAAATACAGTCCAAAACCAAATATTCATCAAAAAAAGCTAATGGTATCTGTTTGGTGGTCCAGCTCTGGTCTTATTCACTACAGCTTCATGAAACCTGGTCAATCTATTACAGCGGATGTCTACTGAACACAATTGGACGAAATGATAGGATGCTTGCTATCGACCACATGTTGTACAAAGAACGCTGCTCAAACTACAGCAGCTGGACTTGGAAACTCTCTGTCATCCACCATATTCACCAGACCTTGTGCCAACTGACTATCACTTCTTGCAGGCTTTGGACCACTTCTTGCAAGGAAAAGTATTTAATTCTCAGCAAGCTGTGGAAAACGTCTTTTGCAATTTCATCACCACTTGTTCTACAGGCTTCTTCACTGCTGGCATAAGCAAGCTACCATTAAGATGGCAAAACTGTGTCAATAGTTCAGGCGTACACTTTGCTTAGTTGTGCTGCTTCTTGTTTGAGATATAAACTACACTTTTGATTTGAAATTGGACATTTTGTATTTAATGACCTAATAATTTCAAGCAATGACAATAATAGTAATTTTATCTTCTGCGATGCCTGACGTGCCTATGGAGAATTACCTCACCTGATTTCATTGATAAAAAAGAAGCTCTAGGCTGCTCTTTGAGCATGAGGATGCACAGCCACCAATTGGACTACAGTGGACACGTAGTCCAAGGGCAGTCTATCCATAGTCTGAGGACGCTGTGCACAAAGACTTCTGCTTAATAGGAGTGATGTATATTATTTTAGCTAAACAATCCCTCCTGCTAGAATTTGAGTAGTGTAATATGGAGAGAATCAATTGGCAATGGAAAAAAAAAATGAGATTCAGAAAAGTAGCCGAAGCCAAGGGAGTAGCAGAGTCACAACTTAGTGAAAAGTGTAGCAAAAAGCATCCATTGCTCCCAGAAATAAATGCAGGGGTTTTAAGTATTGCAATTATATTGACATACCCCTCTATGAAATATGTAGTTCAAAATTATAAATTACTAAACAACAAAACATGCATACAGCAGCCCAGCACATTTGAGTTTTCCCTTCATGACTACACCCTGATTGTAATGGAATACCAAAACTTTTTTTAAAAAAAATTCTGGTACCTCAGCTTTGTAGGTCTTTAAGCACATTCTTAGTCTTCCTCTTGGACCAGTTATTTGAGCTGCTTTGAGTCTTGAACCAAAGCCTTTCTCCAGAGTTTCCCTAAAATTCTTTTTTCTTCTTCTTCCTCCTCCTTCTTCTTCTTCCTTTTATTGTGGTAGAAAATACATGACATGAGATCTACCCTATTAACAAATTTTTAAGTGTACAGTACAGAATTGTTAACTATAAGCACACTGTTGTATATCAAATTTTGAGAATTTTTCCATCTTGCATGATTGAAACTCTATACCCAATGAACAGCAACTCGTCATTTCTACTTTCTATTTTCTGTTTCATCGAGTTAGACTACTTTATGCACCTCATATAAGTGGAATCATGGAGTATTTGTCTTCCTGTGACTGGCTTATTTCACTTAGTATGATCCCTCAAAGTTAATTCATGTTGTAGCATGACAGAATTTCCTTCTTTTTTATGGCTGAATAATATTCCCTTACAGGTATGTGTATATCACATTTTCCCCTAGGATCCTTCTTTCTAATTGTCAAATGTTATCTCACAATACATTCCTAGTACTAGAGGTAGTTGAGTAAAATCTCTTCTCCTTGGAATCTAGAGAACTAATATTTTGCACCTGCCTTCTGGTTTCATGTTTACAATAAACCTATGAGATATTATTATCTGCATTTTAAGATTAGGAACTGAGGCCCAGAGCAATGAAATTTCTTACTCCAAATCATAAAACTAGCGAGTGACACAGACAGGCTTCAAACCTAGAAAGGTGTGCCCACAAAGCCATGCCATCATGCTCCCTTCCAGCTTTAAAGTTCCAAAAATCTGTGATCCCACATCTCTAACTGAAAACAATAGGATAATATTTTTCAAAATACTGTCATATCTTTAGCCTATTGGAAACTAAGACTGCTTTGTTTATTCCTATATGTGAGACAGAT
>NW_012151729.1:4990870-4993008 GCF_000956105.1 Propithecus coquereli
GCAAATCCATTAATTTTCTACTGGTGATTTTGATTTTTGTCTCAAATTTTCTCATCATATCACATCCCTAGCCACTCTTTCATGAAGTGCAATGTTTATATAGCAATAAGGCTTGAAGTATAATTAGAATCTGTGCCAGTCAGTTAACCTATCTTAGTTCATTTAAATATCTTCAATAACCTGAAGAAGTAGATAGCATGATGCCCATTTTGTGAATACTAGCTAACATTTGTTGACTGATTATTCTATGCCAGGCACTGTTAAAAGTGTTATGTTAATCTACCTTCATAGCAGCCCGTTTTACATGTCCTGAAGCCAAGGGGCAGAGGAATAAATTAATTTGTCTGAGATTTTATAAATATTATTAATGACAACATCAAGATCCAAATCCAATTCATCTGAACACACATCCTTTTCTTAACTTCTGTACTATATTGCTTTCCCTTATGAGAAAATTTGGGAGGGGAGATCTTGAATTTGAGAGTAAGTGGTAGAACAGGGTTTGAATGAAAAACACATACGGTCAGCCCTTTGTACTGTGTATTTCTCATCCATGGATTCAACCAATCACAGATGGAAAATATTTGGAAAAAAATTGCATCAGTACTGAACATCTACAGACCTTTTTTCTTGTCATTGTTCCCTAAACAACAAGAATAACAACTATTTACATACCATTTACATTAGTAGGTATTATAAGTAATCTACAGATGATTTTAAAGTATACAGGAGGATGTAAGTAGGTTATATGCAAATACTACACCATTTTATATGACAGACTTGAGCATCCATGAATTTTGGCACGGGGGAAGCCCTGGAACCAATCCCTCATGGATACTGAGGGACAACTGTATTCTAAACCATTAACTACTTAGTTAATTCCAAAGAGATTTAGTGCACTAGTCCAGGTCATGAAATGTTTCCTCACTAAGAAAGTTGTTAGAATCCAAGGCTCCCATCCTCCAGGCCATGCTCAGTCTTCTCATTTAACGGCCCTACTCTATTCTCTGTTGAAAGTTACCCTCTTCGTAGGATTGGTTAAAAATTTTATGGCCGTTCACTATCACTGCTTACACTCACCTTTGTCCCAGCAAAGGTGAACAAACAGGACGGGCACAGAAAGACACTTCCGTGAGGAATGACAGTTGCAAGAGCACAGGATGACAGATTTTGCTGAGAAGCCACAGCCAGCACTAAGAGCCATCCTTGGCTGAGCACTACCCATGTTCCAGGCACTGAGAACACTTTGCATGCATTATCTCGTTCAGTCCTTCATAACAACCCTGTGTGGTAGCTATCATTACCTCCACTTCCAGGTGAGGAAACATAGACTGGGTGAATGTAAGTGTCTTGCCTACAGTCTCACAGATAGAAATGAAGCACCAGGATTTGAATATGAGTCTGTCTGACCTCATAGACTATTCTTCAACACTACACATATAGCTTACCAGACAAAATTATGTAAGAGCTTTGCACAGAGTCTTCTTGTAAGTCTGTTTATCAATGACTTTTAAAATTGTGATACAGGCGATTCAATTAGTAAGTCACATGGGAAGAATGTTGGATGTGGGAGGGCTCAGAAGTCAATGAGGCCATCCTGAGCTACAACACAGGTGCATGAAATGTTCTCCAGCCCAGACATGCAAAGTCATCCTCTCACCGGATTACACATTCAAAGCTGTCCTTCCCAATATTGTTATGGTAGCATGGCAACTGATTCAGGTCAGAATTCCTGCATTTTAATTCTTGCAAAACAGTGGAAAGAGCCTCTCAGTTACTCTCAGAACTCAAAAAGTTTTTAGAGTTCATTCCAGCCTAATCCCTTTCATTGTGTAGGTTACGAAACTGAAGCCCTACCAGCATTACAACACTAGGTAGCAACTTGAATGAATCTCAAAAGACATTATGTGGAATGAAAGAAGCCAGAAACAAAAGACTACATGGCATATAATTTTCTTTATAAAAAGTTCCAGACAGACAAAACAAGTCTGTGGTGATAGAAGTTCAAACAATGGTAACTTCTATGGCTAGGCAAAGAGGCATTAACTACAAAGAGGCACAAGGAAAATTTTGAGGCGATAGAAGAGTCTTATTCTTGAATCTGAATGGGGATTATACAGATATACGTATACACAAAA
>NW_012151729.1:4997323-4997744 GCF_000956105.1 Propithecus coquereli
GGAAAATTGTTTGATGGTATCTGAATATAGGCATCCTATTACCTAACAATTCCACTCCTGATTATATTCCCAACCCAAATGCATACATGGTGTCGCTGAAAGACATAGACTAGAATGTCTGCAGTACATTATTCACAACATCCCAAAGCTAGAAACTACCAACTATCCTTTAGCTGTAGAGTGGATGTGGTATATTCACACATTGAAATACTGTACGGTAACAAGAGTAATGAACAATCTACAAAGATGGGAACCAATTTGGATGTCATAAACATGATATTGAATAAAAGAAGCAATATATGAAAGTTAAATAACAGTATGTTTTCATTTTTATGAAATTCATCATAAGTCAATACTATCTTACAATATTATAAGTCAAGAGAGTGGTCATCCTTAAGAAAGGCAGTGATTGGAGAAAGCA
>NW_012151729.1:5009704-5011494 GCF_000956105.1 Propithecus coquereli
TTTAATTTGTATGCTCAGCTAGGTCTGTTTCTAACTTAGGGCTTAACATATTTATCTTAGAAAAATTTTGTAACTATCTATTCTTGCAGACAGAATTAGGTAAGAGTTCCCTAGAAACATCAATGAATGAGCTGTACACATAATTCTTTAACCAAGGACAACTATTTGCTGTAACAATAAATACTTATGTGGGATTTCACTCAGGACATCATGGCTCATGGGAATGCTGGAGGACCCCTGACTCCCCTATCACTGGCTGGCCTAAAATTCCTAACTGTACCATCTGCAAGTGAGTCCCTGCTTGCCACTGTCCCATCCTAGTGGTTGGATGGAGTTCCATGTTCCAGCCTCTCTCAGTCATTAAATCCCACTGAAGTTAACCAGGCTATGCTTAGTATTAGCCCAAAACCATGACCAGACCCAGGTTTCCTGACTCAAATATTAAAGAACCATACATTAAATTCCTCTTAAATGAATTTCAACTAAGCAAGGAATATGGAAAAACACGGGGTTCAATACATCACTA
This sequence comes from Propithecus coquereli, assembly GCF_000956105.1. Classification (NCBI taxonomy): domain Eukaryota; kingdom Metazoa; phylum Chordata; class Mammalia; order Primates; family Indriidae; genus Propithecus; species Propithecus coquereli. Next base: position 5,010,231 of record NW_012151729.1, read on the forward strand.
TGTTGAAGTTCATATAAATTCATCTCTGTAGGATTGCTTGAGGCTAAGATGTTATCAGTCCCTTCACCCTTACTCATCACCTCTTTGTACCATATTAGCCTATATGCTAGAACAATAATAATCCAGTCAGTGTAGGAAGCAATCACATTCAATGATCCAGAGCTTATGACCCAGTATATCTGAATGACATTACATAATTAATGGAAGGAGAGGAACAAAAGAATGAAGTAACAGTGAAGTGAGTAAGATCCCTGGGTGGTGGTTCTGGACAGGAATCAGGAAAGGAAAGATTCTGTTAGTGGGATTGAAAGTTTACTATGGTGTCAATTCTTTCTGCTACTCTGGAGCAATGCCACATGTTGACATGGCTTAGCCAAAACTAGTTTGGGAAACCTAGACTAGCCTTGGAGAAAAATCTATTTAATACTTGACACCATAGAAGAGAATTCAGTAGACATGGAGGGCCAACCCTTGGCATTTTTCACTGAAAATTATAAAGTAGACAAGAACACTCCAGAGACCATTCACTCTATATCCTTGCTTGGAGACACAGTCCCCTCCACTCAGCTCCTCAGAGTGGTATAGAACCTTTGTGTAAGAAGGGCCTCAAGGGTCATCTCTTCTACTTCTCTCACTGTACATATGATGCAACTTACAGACACACAGGAAGAATAAGTGACCTTCCCAAGGTCACACGGTGAGTCATTGTCAAAGCCAAGACACTAGCACACAGTGTACTGTCCTTCCTCTCAGGAGTTATGTAATGAAAGTTTTTCTTACTGTATTTTATTTTATTAGCATGGTATGAAAACTTGATTACTTATGAACTACAAGAAATGAAAACAAGAAAGATTATTGTTTTTAGCATTGTAAACATTTTTTTAAGTAACAAGGGATAGTGAAAAATTGTTATATCCTGTGGGCTACAGTTTTTCTGTTCTCTTTTCATTTTCTTTAGACTGTAAAATGATGACCTGATCAACTAATTAATCAAGTGGAGGATTAGTCTTTAAATTAAAGATAGGTTAGACTAGAATACTTTAGGATCCCTGGAAACATAAAACTCTCTCATTCTGCATAGAAAGTAGAATGAACCTTGGACTCTGAGTCCAGAAATATCAGTTGAAATGTCAACCCAAACCTGACCAGTTTAGATAATACTCTTTTGGAAAAAAACCAAAAAATAAAAAAACTGACCAGTTCTGCAACCTTAAATAAATCAGTTAATCTTTCTGAGCTTCAGTTTCTTTATTCATATGAAAGG
>NW_012151729.1:5011544-5013159 GCF_000956105.1 Propithecus coquereli
CTATATTCAGTTAACCCCAAATCTTTATCTCCCATCTTAACCTCCCTCTTGATCCAAACTTAGAAGTCTCTACCAGTCACTGTTACTCACATATCCCAAACCAAACTCACTATTTCTTCCTCACATCTAAGCCTTCTCCTCCTTTTTTGTTCCCTATGTCCAGAATTTCTCCCAACCTCAGTTAGAAACCTTGAAGTCATTTTTAATATCTTTTTATCCTGCCACATTTAACTGGTTACAACTTCCTATCAATTCTATCCATAAAGTCCCAAATTTATACCTGCATTCTTAACTTCATCACCAACACTGGCTCACATGCTTGCTTACTTACTTCTAGTCATTTAAAATAGAACTCAAGGCTTTCCCCATTCAAACCCACCTCCAACCCCAGTTTGTCCTACTATAGTTAAGTACACCACCATTCTCCTAATTGATCATACCCCAAACCTAGGAGTTGTCCTTAATTCTCTGCTTCCCTCAACTGCTATATGCAATCTATCAACTATTCTAAAAGATATACCTTCTAATCTATGTGACTCAATATGACATTCTCTCCATCTCTACTACCATCCTTAGATCAGGTCACTAAGGTCTCTTGCCTAAGTTTTGAAATCCTAAATAGCTGTCCTTCTTTTACTCCTAAAACCCACCCCTTTTTCAATTTATTCTATATACATACACAGCCCTATTGCCTTAAACATAAGAATTTTTTAATTAAACATTTTTAAAAATATCATCATAGTAAACACATAGAATACCTACAATATTCCAGACACTGTTCTAGTGCTTTACACATATTAATTGATTTCATCTTCACAACACCCCTGTGAGGTCCAGTGCTCAGAAGTTAAGTAGGTTGCTTAAGGCCAAAGACCTAAAGGAAATCATGTCACGTGTCTCCCCTCTTAACAACCACCCAACAGATTCCCCACTACATTTATAATTAAGCATAAATGCTCACTGTGGCCTACAATACTCTGCATAATCTCATCTTTGCTTAACTCTTCAACTTCATCAGGTGCTACTCTCACCTGTGCCTACTTGGGTCTAATCCACTCCCTTTCTCTCTGGTTCTAAAACATAGAAAACTCTTTCTTAATTTGGGGACTCTGTTCCTGTTAGCTCCTTTGTCTGGAAAACTCTTCTTCTACCTAACTCTTCCCATAACTTACTTCTTGTCTCAGTCTTTATGTCTCTGATTAAATGTCACTATTTTCCTTGAAAAACTTATCTAAAGTCGAGGCCATCATTATTTTCTATCAAAGAACCACGTGAATGTCCTTTATGGTGCTTATCATGTCTGTAATTATTTTGTGTATTTATTGTTTATATGTTTGTTACTTCCCTTACAATACATTATAAATTCTACAAGGTCAAAGGCCTTGCCTTTCTGCTCACCAGTATAGCCTCAGCACTTGATACAGTCCCCAGGACACCCATTTTGACATGCTCAAAAAATAATTGTTGAATCATTTATTTGATAATTCACATTTTAAACACCTACAGTTGTTACTATTATGTTCTAAATGTATAAAATACAAACATGATTACTTTTTGGTTTTGAGAACTGTAAGTTCTTACAGAAAAGCCAACAAACCAATAATTACAAAAGTAT
>NW_012151729.1:5013209-5015419 GCF_000956105.1 Propithecus coquereli
ATGGGCCTTTATCAGATAAATGAGTTTAGAGGCACAATTACTATAGAATTATCACAAGAAACTCAATCATCCAAATTTGTAATTGACTCTAAACTCAATATGAATCATCAATGGCTACCCCAAAATGTCAACATGAACTTCACAGTGGTTCATCATTGGAACAAAGGAGGGATAGCTGTATTGTGCTCCAATCCATTGAACAGAACACGTCTAAAGTACTGTGATCAATTGTAGAGTCCACGTCGTAGAAATATGATTAGTGAAATAAGGTCCAGAAGACAGTGACTTCCACAAAAGAAACAAGCAAAATATGTCCCATAAAATAAAATTTAAAAATAGTGGCATTACACCCAGAGAAGAGTACCTGAAAATATTGAAAGATTATCGAAGGAAAGTGGGTGTTGATTCCTTCAGTGTGTGGCTGCAGAAGATGGTCTGGGGCCCACAAGCAGAAATTACATGGTAACCCATTTCAGCTAATTTTAAAGAAAAGAAAATAATTCAAGATAGACTAACCTGCCTCAGGAGATAACGTACTGCCTACCTCTGCAAAGACGTGGAGGGTGGGACTTTAGCAATCAAATCAATGGAACATTGAAACTGATAATGCCTAAAGTTGTTTCCTTTCACCTTTAAGATACATGTATCTATAAAAGGGTGAAGTTCTCGAGAGTGGTATTTGACTTTCGAAGAATGAGGTTTTCACAACAGCCACCTTTACTTACTAGGAAAAATGACTTTGGACAAGTCTTTTGACCTCTCTCATCAGCCAGCAAATTGGAAATAATTCAGCTTTCTCACATTATTGGAGAGACGACCAAAAATGTGCATATGGAAGCATTTTGAAAACTGTAGCCTACACGTATTTGTTATTGTTCTTATTACTTGAGAAATTTTACTTGTGTTAGAAAGAGGACAGAAAAGCTCAATGACAAGGAGATATTTATGGAACTATCGAAAATATATGAGTAGGAAGGAAGCAGCTGGGGCTTCCAGGTGGAATGTGGGCGGGGACTTCCTGAGATGTATGTGGAGGAGGGAAAAGTTTATCAGACATGGTGGAAGGGAAGGTCAATTGAGACATCACTAAAGAGTAGAGAACGTTCTTGGGAATCTGAGAACTCCTGCACCTACAGGCACCATACCCAAGAGGTATATAGCCAGGTTGGCCATGTGTAGCAAAAGAATCAGTTAAACAATTGGGATTAGCACATTTAGTAAGCATAAAGGGAATGGGAATAACTCTAAAGAAAGTGATATCAGTGATCCAATATCTTAGAGAATATGTCACTTAATACGGTCAAGATTTCCAAATAATTGAGAATTCACCCTCTACATGCTATATGGTTTATCAACGTCCAGGGAGAAAACATTCTACAAATCTATACACACACATTTTTGTCTCCCTGAATGAAAAATAATTCATACGATATAATCTATCCTCGACAACTGAACAAAATACAGTTATACCCTCTGGATTTTATTGAGGCGCATAGGGTTGTTTATCCTACATTGTTTTATCCCCAAACTGATGTGTTCTCTGAGTTCTCCTATGACTTTTCTTTGTTGAATTTTTCTACCTTAGCAACCTATACATGTAGGCACACCAAAGCCCTCATCATTATGTGGAATTCCTGCACCTCGAGACACAAAACCTGAAGTCCCGTTTCTGATCATATCAGCTTCTTTCTACATTTCCCACTCTCCAACTCCCACTCAACTCGCTCCTCACATCAATCACACCCAGAGTCCCTTCTTTCCTTCCTAATGTCTCTGGCTAACTATGCCCATTTGGCTTTGCTGTCTCTTTATTCCAACATGAATTCAATGATCAAGCATATTAAATAATGTATCACCTTCAGTATGACATGCTCTTAACTGCCACAACTCTCCAAATTCGGACCCTAGTCAGTGAAGGCCAGCTACTCCCAACTGGGTGTATAGTTTATTGTTATGAAAATAGACTCTGGATTCAGGCACACTTAATCCTGAATTCCGATTCTGCCACTCAGCATCTCTGTGACCTGAGGCCACTTATTCAACTTCTCTGCACCTCGTTTCTGTGTGTGTGGGATGTGCACTGCTGTGTCTTCAGCACCGAACGTACTGCCTGACAAAAATCAGATACAAAATGAATATTTGTTGAATGAAAATTAAATTAACCTCCTTTATTTCATGGAAAAGGCTATTAATTTCATGCAATGTTCTCC
>NW_012151729.1:5019268-5022333 GCF_000956105.1 Propithecus coquereli
CTTTTATTTGCCATATCTCTTTTCCTCCTCACAATAACACTGCTAAGGAACAAGTCAATGAGACATTTCTCTCATTTTATAAACAGGTATCTAAAGTTTGATAAGGCTAAGTATTTTGCCTGAGGTCCCCTGTGTAAGAACCAGAGAAGTCCAGACTAACAAGGAAGGACATTTCTGAAACATACATTTTATGTCCTAGGATTTAATATCAGTTATTTCATTATTCTTTAATGTTGTCAGAGCACCCTGTTTTAAAATTATCCAATAATTTTGTAGAATTACACAGTTCAAAAGTTGTATCTGTATTTATGCAATCTACCAACAATACCTAATGAGCACATGGACTCAAGCAGCTTACAAAATCTCTGGGACCCCTCCTCACCACAGAAACTGGATCCCCCTTATGGGAACCACTATGTTAACATGGTTTGCAAAGCGACCTATTCGAAAGGAGCCTGTCTCAATTATTATACAAGATCTTAATCAGCAAGAGATTTATTATCTCACGTAACAAGAAGCCCAAAGGTGGAGCGACCTCAAGACTGGGTGACTCAGCAGAAGGGTTTGCATCAGCCTCAGGCTGGCGGCCAACTGGCTCTAGTGTAGTTCCAGGCATCAAATGGCAGAAGAAAAAGACCATTTCTGCTTCAGGATTTGTTGTAGGAGAGAGGAACTTTTTTTCCAAAAACCTATGGCAGACATCCTTTTGATCTGTATTGAATTTAGGTCATTCCTGAGCTAATCACTGGCGAGAGGAATAGGATTTCCCTCACATCAATCGGGCCCAGGCTGGACCTTTGGGTAAGATCAACTTCTCTAGAGGCACTGGGGCTCTGGAAGAGATGAATGGAGAACAAAATCAACCTCTGTAGAAGGAGACTGGAATACACGCTGAGTAGGGAGACAGCAGTGCTCACCAGGGCACATGTGGGCCTATCTGCAGTGTAGGGACAGAACCACGTGAAGAAATGCTTGCGTGGAAGTCCTCAGATTGGATGATAGAATTTGCTTCATAAATTCCTTTAAAGTGGAAATGAATACCTGACATTTTAAGGTGGCAATATAATAAATACATTTTCACAGTTTATTAACTTGAAAGACAGAAAATGATCATTTGTAAAAAGATGCAAAAATTGCAATAACAGCATATTACTTTAATTAAATTCATTCACAAAGTTAATTAATCAATTTAAAAAACATTCATTGAGCAAGTGTTACATGCTGAGTATTGTTCTAGGTACTGGGTATACCAATGTAATTTAGCCAATGTGTGTATGTTAGCAGCTGAGGGGAGACAAACAAGTAAATTACTATAACATGTTTCTTCTCATAGTGTACAAAGCAGTAGGGGAGCATGGCCCAATACACTGGGTCAAAACTAAGGAACAGCTGCATACAGCTACATATGATGAGAATTCATGAATAAATGTAATGTATGCATATGATGGAAATTAGAAATATTTTACCCCAAAATATATTTCATTGACATATTTTGAGATGGTTGCCATGAGTTTCACAGATATAAATAACACTGCAGAGGGGTCTTCTGTAGGGAGGAAATTCCCATCTGTGGAGAGTCGGCAATGATACAGCCAGGTCTGTCCTTACCAGATCTGGGAGAGATTGACTACGAGTCTGAGGGAGTCTGAGGGCTGCTACCTGTACAGGTTTCATTTACGTAACAAGACAACCTTTGCTAGCTAGTCAAGCGTCTTCCTTTCTCCCTCCCAAAAACCTATTTCACGGCTTCCAAATCCCCATTCTTTAAAAACCTCTGTACCCAATTGAAAAGCTGGGTCTTCATTCTGAGGATACCCGTGTATATGCATTAAATAAAATAAATGTGTATGTTTTTCCTCCTATTAGTCAATCTGCCTTATGTCAGTGCTTCTTCAGCCAACCTTTATGGGGACAAGGGCCTTTGCTCCCTACAGTTTGGCAAAACTTTGAGAGGCCAGAGGCCATGGATGCCTGTAAGTGCTTTCATCTGAGCAGCAGTGGAATGGGAAATCTTTATTGTTGACCCTCTTACGTTACTTCAACACTCTAAGAATATAGATTTTATACTCTAGTTGAAGATTGAACTGCATCAAAACACAGATCCGAAGCATAGCTACATTCCCAAGTGCAGCTTGAATAAGACCGGAGGCAATGACAGTTAAATGATAACAAGCTATCTTGTTGAAGATATGACAGACAACTCTCTATAACAAATACTCTGATAACTTAAAGGTGGAACCCAGAGCTTAGTTAAAAATTAATAATAATAAATGTAACTCCTTATATTAAGTGCTTAGACACGTTACAAATAAAACCTTAATTATCAGAAAGCCCTATAAGTAGGTATTATTATTATTATTATTATTGTTATCATTGCTATTTTACAGATAAGAAAACTGAAACTCAGAGGAGGTGAAGCAATTTGCCCCAGGCATATAAGTAATGACAGATTAAAGAACTGATCCCAGACTCTTCTGTCCCCAAAGCCTATACCTTTAATCATTCAACTAGTGTTTTTCAAAATGTGGTTTGTGTCCATTTTCTTCAAAATCATCTAAGATGCTTGTTAAAGCTGCAAACTCTCAGCCCCACCTAGGCCCACTGAATCAATCTCTCTGAGATGGTACCAAGAATTGTGCATTTCATTGCAGTTTTTGCCTACTGCCTATTGACACATTGCTAAGCTACTTCGCCTTCTGACATATAAGACACCATCATGGAGAAAAGGTTAAAATCTTACTAATTATCACACATCAACAAAGACCTTCTGAAGTTTATCCTATCTATTCATTGTACAGATAGTAAAACTCACTGACTAGCAAGTTTAGAGCCTAAGTTGTATATAAAAATTCCCAAATTACACCAGGTGGAAGTACCCACTGGTACCCGAGACTCCTGGAGCTTTTCTCCTCCTTCCTGAGTCCGGTTGGCTCTCCGACTTTGGAGAGGTCACTTTTTGTCCCTGGACATTGGTTTCCGTAGCTGTTGGTATGCTAATCTGACCTTCATAAGGATGATCCTGAGATCCACTCAGGAAAAGAAATTTCCCAAAGGATACAGTTCAA
>NW_012151729.1:5022383-5022920 GCF_000956105.1 Propithecus coquereli
TGCAGTGGTGTCATCGTAGCTCACTAGAACCTCAAACTCCTGGGCTCAAGTGATCCTCCTGCCTCAGCCTCCTGAGTCGCTGGGACTGCAGCTACTGCCACAATGCCTGGATAATTTTTCTATGTTTAGTAGAGACGGGATCTCACTCTTGCTCAGGCTGGTCTTGAACTCCTGACCTCAAGCAATCCTCCAGCCTCAGCCTCCCAAAGTGCTTCAGATAACTTTGTAAAAGAACAAATTAAGTTTTGTATTTTTTTCCCCCAAGACCTGCCACAATGTTCTGTAGAAAATATGTGTGTATCTTTCCCTTATGGGATTCAAGTACCAATCCTACATATAAAACCTGTGAATTAGAAGTCTTTGAACTGAGGATGTGGTCATTTTACCGATTCTTTAATTTACAGATAAACCAGGGATGATCAGCTATAATCCTCTGAGTATATACAATGTCTACATAAATTAGGGGTTCAAGACTTGAGGAAGTCACGTTTTCACACTGAAGTACTATTAGCATTAAAAGTAGATAGAAAGCCGGGC
>NW_012151729.1:5024260-5038866 GCF_000956105.1 Propithecus coquereli
CAAACGCTCCCAGGATTTCTAGCTCACAACAAAGAAATGTCCATGGAGGCAGGGAACATAGTACTACTTCTCACTTCTCTGTCCAAATGTCCTTGAAAACATTTTCTCATGATTTCCCACCATCCCTAAATTCTTTCAGGAGCAAGGCTGGATAAAACAGATAAATAAACATCTCTCCTTATTTCTTTCAGATGGCAACAAAAGGTAGCATATTCAATAAGGTTTCTCCAAATGATTTGAAGTATAAAGCTAGAAGGGAACTTACGTAAATACTAATTTTAACCCATTCTTACTTTTATAGGTGACAAAACCAACTAGTGAGATGCAGAGGTGGGACCGTGGAATACTCCCGTGTTACTGCAGTACTTCTGATGGGTGCTTCTGCCTCCCAGTCTCTGCTGCCTCCAAACAGTGCAAGCTGTGATGGCTGCTGCACCTTGGCTCATGGCTCTGGGGCAGGCCAGGGCAGTGTTTTTCAGTTTGGGATCCCCTACTCTGCCAGCCTGCAAGAAGATTTAGTTCGTTTTAGAGAAAGCACTTCTATAACTTGATAATCTCCCTTTTTAAGCAATAGAGAGTGGGTAGTTTTGTTTTGTTTTATTGTATTTGTATTCTTATAACTGCCTTTTTCTTTTTTATTTATTTAAGAGTATTATGGGGGTATGAATGTTTTGGTTATGTGAATTGCTTTTGTACAGCTTGAGTCAAAGTTATGAGAATGCCCATCACCCAGATAGTGTGCATTGTACCCATTAGGTGTGATTTCACCCATCCCCTCCACCACCAGCCCCCATCTGCTTGATTTCCATTGAGTTTTACTTCCGTATGTGGTCATGAGTGCTGATCGGCTATTCCAATTTAATAATGAGCACATTGTTTCTCCATTCTCGCGATACTTCATTTAGGAGAATGGTCTCCAGTTCCATCCTGGTTGTTACAAAAGCTATTAATTCTTCTTTTTTTTTTTTTTTATGACCGAGATTGCCTTCTCTTTTGGCAAGTGACATAAGCTTTCCGAATATGACGATCATGTGAATTTTTTCTTTAAAATCAATTTAAAGTAAAATATTAAGCAAATGGTAGTACAGGTAATATGATAAAAAAAATCACGAAAGTGATATGAGAATGATTAAAACATGGCAGACATTGATATAATGGTTTGGACATGCTTGGTTTTCTCACCCAACTTCTAGATATGTTAAGATTTCAAGCAGCTTATATATTCTTTCAGTGATGCACTTTTACCATCGACAAAATGGGAATATTAGAAGTGTCTACACATGATTGGCCGTGAGGATAGGTAAAACAATAATTTTTAATCTCTTACCATGGTGCTTGGCACATAGGGAATGTTCAATGCGTGCTAACTGCTATTGCATCTGTGGCGGCCCCAGCATCACCTTGGGTGAGGAATACTGACATAGCTTATCTTTTAGAACCACAGATCATAAAATATGTGGAATATTTTTAAAATTCCTAAAGTTTATCTAATCTAACCTTCCCAGGTCCTACTACCCAAGGCTTAAATTTCCTCTAAAAGCGTTACCTTGGGATTTATGACCTTGAATTTTTTTAAAGTTTTTTTCTAAATGCTTTCATTAATCTCAAACTAAACTTTAGCATACACATTAATGATGATATAGGCCATAGTATAAGCAGTACCCTGACTCTGTCACCAATAGAAATCACAGATATTTTCACATTATATTACTCAAAATATCATTTGTATTCTTCACTACCTAAAAATTGTTAGGTGGTTATTAGAGGGGATGTTATTAACATATTAAAGAACAAGGAAATACATGACTGGGTCACAAATTTGCAATATTTTGATAACTACATTTCAATATGATTGGTTCCTTGTCTTCCTGTGCATTTTATGTTATGCATTTACGAGCATTCTGGGAAGAAAACTAGAGGTGTCCCCACACTGCCACTGGTGTCCTTGGCACATACACAGAAAGTTAAGGACCCCTGCCCTATAGCCTTGACAGAATATGGTCTCATACACTGCCTGTAGGCCTCAAGAGATTTCTCATCTCCAGAGACAATCATTCTACATCTGTCCAGGTAGGTTTTTAAAACCGAAGACAAAAAATTCCACTTGGTGGTTACAGAAGTAGAAACCACTGTGCTAAACCATACTTCTAAAAAATAATATAAACAAATTCCCATACATATCTAGCAAAAGTATCTGAGTCACCAGCCAAAAGAAATATTAACATAGCAGATTTAAATTAGCTTGTAAATAAATGTAGCAGGATTTTATTTAGTTTCATAATGTACTCTGTGTACAGACTACTTTCTTATTTATTTAACCGAGAAGATATATATTACTGCACTATTATTCACAAATAATTTGCTTTGCTAAAAAAAAAAAAAAGTAGGAAGCTAGGGACAAGGAGGGAAGAAAATTATCAGCTTTCAATCATTCTAACCAATCTTTCTTCTCTACACAAGACATACAGGTAATTCAAGAAATCAAATTTTCATTTGTTTTAATTTATTCCATTTATATAAATGAATCATCCTGAGAAAGGGATTTGCAACATATGCAAGAGTTCATAAATCAGGCAGCAAATGTTTTTATCTCCTCAGAATTAGGAGACAGTTACCCAATCCATGACATATCAAAAGACCAGAGAGGTTAAGTTGGAGGTGGAGCCATGTAGAGATCCAAGGCATTCTTGCTTCCAATTTAACGTGCTCCCCAGTGCTCAGGGCCAGAGAAAAAGGAAGATTGTGGAAATGGTGGGTAGACAGAGAAAGCGAGAGAGATGGGACTGGGGAGAGTAGAGGAAGAATGTGTTAATAATTTTACATTTAACAAAGCATTTCCATATAATCTTTTCTCATTCTCCAACCCAAAAAAGAAACTCATGATAATGTAATATTATTAACGCTGTCTTGATGAATAAATAAAAAATACCAAAAAAGTTAAGTGATGTGTCCAAATTGGTATGCCTACAAGGATGAGAGCAAAGGTTTAAGCTCAGGAAGTCCAGCTAAGAGTCTGCCTCTGGCCTTGGCCTTGGCCTTAGCCTCCCTCAATTCCTTACCGACGGAGCTAGTAGTAACATGATCTTCCTGATGGAAAGACATGACCATGCCACTTTGAGCTTCAATATATTTCAAAGCTTTGGGAATAAGTCCAGGACTTTAATGTCGACATTGGTCTGGCTACTGTTTACTTTTGGTATACCAGACCCAAGTCCTACTGGCCTTTGAGAAACACTTGTTAAATATGGAGAAATTTTGCAAGTCAGTTCATAGACCGTTGGTAGCTTAAATTTGGCAGTGGTAGAAATATTCATACCACAGAAATTGGCAAAAATTATAAATGAAGGCTTTACCAACATACTACCAATCCATACCACACATCATTTACCCACGCCCTCTCTCTACTTTTCAACCATGCTGACCTACTTTCTGTTCTCTGATAAGTCATTCTATTCCTTTGCCTAGAACACAATTTTCCTTCTTCTCTACTCCTGGTCACACTCCTGATAATCTTCCTAGTTGCACATTCTGTGTGCCTTTGTTTTTGACATTCATTGCCCCCTAACCTCCTCCCCAAAAGCCTGGACGAGATGTTCCACTTATGTCCTCAAATGGCACACCATGATTTCCACTCACGAGGCAATGCTGGCATTGTCCTACCTTTTACCAGCTTATGTCCCTGGACTGCTCGCAATCTATGTGAGGGCAGAAACTCCACCTTTTCTTTATTTTAATCCCATTTGCTCTCATATGTCTGGCATCTAGTGAATGCTCAATATTTGGCATCTAAGTAAACTAAATAACTAGAGTTAAGAAAGTCTCAGGGGAACAAAATTCCTGAAAAACAGGACTTATAACTTATTCCTATTCAGACGTGGAACACCCCAAATCATTATTAAACCAGAAAAAAAACTTGAGGGAAATAGAAAGACAAAACCAGGATGGTAAGTGTTGTCAGTTTATTTCTGGTTCTAGCCCAAGGATGGCAAATACTTGTCCAGGTAACACCACTTCCCCTTGCCTAGGGCATGAGAAGCTTCCCTGCTTGGTCCCATCAACCCTTTCTGCTGAGCCCAGGAGATTCCTCCATGCCAGGGCCACTGCTGTCAATCAAAGCTGGCATTTAAGTGGAAACTCATTAGCCAACCTGGAGGAGGTCATGAGACACGATGACTACCGCCTTCCTCCCAGAAGCTTCTCTGCCCTAGTTTGAGTGTCTCACCAGCTTGCTCCCTTTCAGTGGCAGGTTCGAAACTGAGAGAAGTGAAGAAGAGGAGGAAGAGGAAGTGAGGAAATGAGGAAGCTGCATGGGAGGGGAAATTAAAAGAAGCGGAGGCCAGGGAGGGCCACTTGCATTCTGTTCTCACATTCCATCTCCTCCCCTTTCCTTTCTTTCCTTGAGTTCCTTCTTTCTGCTTCTAACTAATTCTCTCTGCCATTATTCTCCCACCTGCCTGTTTCACTTCCAGCTTCCGACTCTTAGTCTAAGCGCCCTTTTCACTAGGCGGCAGCTTCTCATTTTCTTCTCTTCTCCCTTTTCTGGCCTCTCCAGCTCACTTTGTCCTCTGCTATCCTCTCTTTCTCAACTCCTCCTTCTTTCTTACATTTCCTCCTTCCTTTTAACAGGTTCCATGTTGTCTCTTGGATTTTTTTTTTTTTTTTGGACTTCTTTTATCTCTCTGCCATCTCTCTCTTTCTCAACTACAATCCAGAATTACCTTGATCTGGAACACTATTTTCCTCCTCTTCTTTCCCTGACCCTACTTACCTTTCAAGTTTCAGTTTTGGTATCACTTTTTTCCTGACATCTGCCCATCCTCCTCTCACCCACAACTTCCTAAAAGGTCAGGAAGAAATATTTTAGAACATTTTTTTCAAACAGATTTTTCAATTAAGTATCAAAGTATTTTATTTAATCTGAAGATAATAGATTAAAAAAATTGTATCACAAGCATAGTACTATAACCTTAAAATTATTTTCTAACTGGCTTTCTAAATCTTGCATTCCTTCTAAATGGATAATTTTATCACACTTAGCTCTCTTTAAATTAAAACCAAACAGCAATGGACATTTTTTAATCATGTCATTTCTGTCATAGTGTCAATTATGTACACATTGTTCAATGTATTGCTCAAGTTCTAAAGCCTTTGCTTTTTTTTTATCCAGCCCTACATTTAATCTGGTTTCTAAAGACATTTCATGGGAAGCTTCATTTTTAAATGAGCACAGGCTGATTAGAGCATTTACATTTTTATTGCCTTATTAATGAGCATGGAATGCCTGTAGGTCTTGAATAGAAAAAATTATGGATGTTCTCCTAGAGGCCTTTACATGACTTTCTTAATGCATGTCTGTACCTTCTCGCTCATTAACTGGGAAATATAAAAATGTAATGCTGTTTCTTAAAAAGTGGAACACACAAATTTAGAGTTGAAGTCCAAGTAAGCATCACCACTAGGAAGAGGCAGCCCGTCATAGGCAAGGCGTTCTAGAGAGGGTGGGGAGGCTTGGTTAACCTCGTTTTTAGCAAGGAGACATCAGTGTTTCCCCAAAGCCTGTCATTCCAGTCGCTGACCAAGTGCAAAAACAAGCTTAGAACTAACAAACAGAACAGACAAAACTCAGCAAATCTCTTAAGAGAAGCCCTAAGCACCAGACCAGAAAAAGATGGAGACACGCCCCACAGAGAATCCTCTTTCTTCTCCCCCAAATTTACTGACTATTAGCTATGGAAGAGCAATTAGGGAATATTAAATCCAAATCTACCACTTTACTGGGAGACAGTGTGGTTGTAATTAAGAACATTTGCTTTAAAGATAAACAGACTTGGGTGGATTTAAGCTATCACTTCGAAACTCACTAGCTATGTTCTAAGTTAATAATAGTACCTGCATTATTGGGCTCTGAGCAGTCCATAAATGAGGCTTATAAAGTTATGACAATATAGAAATTGCTCATTAAATATTAACCGTGAGTTTCAAAGAGGGAAAGATTTCCTGAAGTTACATACTTACCTTGGGGCAGGATTAAGACGAGGCCACCATCAACTTGATTTTTATGACAGTGCTTTTTCGACTCATCAGAACAGTCAAACTGTGGTCCAAGTCTGGCCTGCTGTCTGCTTTGATAAATAAAGTTTTATTAGAACACCACCACACTCATTCATACAGGTATTGCTCATGGTTGCTTTAGCACCAGGATAGCAGAGGTGATTAGTTACAATCCACAGAGCCAAATATATTTATTAAATGAACTTTTAGAAACAGATTTGCTTTCTCCTGTGACTCAGGACCTTCTAGACAGAACACTCCTTGTCTAGATCTCTTAGGGAAACTGAGTAAGCTTTACCATAATTTTTCCTGTGCCTTTGGGGGATCTTACCCAAAAAGGTAAAAATTGCCTGATAATATCTGACGTTCCTGGATCTTAGTTTTGACAGTTACAAAAACAAAAACAAAACAACTACCATAGCAGGAGGGTAATCTGTGTCCAGTAAAGAATAGACTTCGGATTCAGCAGAGTATTCAGAACCAAAATCTTCATCCACCATGGGCTTCTTCCCATTTCCACCAAAATCATAAATGTCCACCCTGTTGTCTTTCCACCAACTTGAAAGTCTGAATGCACATAAAATGCCCCCTCCCTCTACGAGCTACTTTGTTTTCTACACTGGGTTCAAGGAACACCTGTGCCAAATCCATTCTAAGCTCTCTCTTGTGAACAGACAAAAGAATTAGTGTTCAGACAGGAAAAATCTCTTGGCCATAGAACTCATACACAGTGCTTTTTTCATTAAACTAAAACTGCTCCTATGATTAACTGATGTTTCTCAACTGTTTAGTTTCTGTGATGGCAAATACATCACAGATTCAGGGTTTTAAAATAAGAATTGCATCCTGGTTTTTTTTCCCCCAAAAAACTGCTTTGCTGGAAGAAAGGAAATGAGTGCTCATTAGGTAAGGGTAAGAACTAGCCACCTCATGCCACTTCCCTTAAAACATCAGTTATAAAAACAGGGAGATGGAAGCAATGTGGGTTTCCATAAACAAGGAATTGGTTGGGTAGGTTGTGTTTCGGCCTATGATGAAGTAATATGCAAGATTTTGGGGGAGTGGGGTCGGTTTGTGTGTGTTGATGTGGAAGTGACGCCAGGATTTTCGGTTAAATGATGAAACAACATGCAAGACATTTTGTGTAGTATAATTTCGTATGTGTACACATACATTCTAATTCACATGTGTATGTGGGGTTGAAAAATAATAGAGCTCAGAAGAGGTTAGGGTTCTAGAAAGAAGAACATTTACTTCTGTGGCTCTTTTTTTTTTTAACCAACTACAGAGCAAACAAGAGATGAATGAGAAGAACTCATACAACTGCCATTTTTTATATCTTATGGGTCAGGAATCCAGACAGGACTCGGCTGGGCAACTCTGATACCCAAGGCATCAGTGGTGGTCACTCAGTGACATTCACCTGGATGCTGGGCTACACTGGAAGGTCCAAGGCAGCCTCACCCATGTGCCCGGCACCTCTGCAGGATGGCAGAAAGATGACACTCACCTGTGCCTTCCTTCCTCTCTGTGCTGTCTCAGGGCCTCCCCACGTGTCTCCCCAGCAGGTGCTTGGACTTTTTAAATGGCGACTCAGGAAGAGAAGAGTCCAGAAGTAAAAGTTGCCAGTCTTCTTCAAGACCAGGCCCAGAAAGGCACCAGTGTCTCTCCTGTTGTATCCTATTAGTCAAAGCACCTCAGGCCTGCCCAGGTTAAAGGTAACCGCACATGACCCACCTCTCACCTGGAGCAGTACCAAAGAATCTGTGCCTATCTTTAGTCTGCCCCAAATAGTAACAGTAGTTTATTGAGCACTGATAGATGCCAGGCCTTGTTCTAAGCACCGTACATGAATTGATTCACTGAACCCTAAAAAAATAAATAAATAAAAACAAAAAAAAACATCAGTTATAGGCTTTCATTTACATACAACTATAATCTAAATACTCCTCTGAGGTTGCCTCACAGATAAGAAGTTTTGAGGCAGTCACATGGAAAGGAGACCTCATGACACTGGGGTGAGAGAGAAAGGTGGACAAGGGTGTCATGAGTGGTAAACTCCAAAGAACCACCTGGAAAGGTGCTCATAATATGCATTTAGAAGGAATTGTGACTTTGATAAAAGACCATGATTTATATGGAGATCACATTGTTTATAAAGGATGTCTTTAGTTGAGACTTTAACATCTACCCTTCTTCCTCTCCACCCACCTGTCCCGCATTAACATAAAGTGCTGTCATATTCTGGAGGGCTGATGGACTGATTTTGTCATCTTTGGCTTTCCAGTCTGTGATATACAATCAACACATTTTCATCATTATGACCACCAAGTTATAAATTTTGTAGTGGTGGTATAATTGTTCACCATCCCTATAAGAGACAATTGGAGGACATGGACCAGGTGAGAAGTAAAGAAGAAACATCTCCCTTGGGTGTTGTTAGCTTTGTGGTTATCCTGGTCAATACCATAAATCCTGAGATTATTTGTTTTGTCACCGAGACTTTTTTGGCAGCTACCTTGAGGTCAGCTGTAAAAGCCACAGGGTGATATATTTTTCCTTTAGATTAAAATTGTCTCAGGCAGTAAAAATTTATAGGTTCCCTTTTAAGCAGGTTAAATTTAGTTTGAAAATCTTATTGTTGCTTTATAGGACATTTTAAGTTAACTAAGTTTTACTTTTAAATAGCCTCTGAAAAACATTTCATAACTTTTTAAAACTTAGTCAATTAGATGCTCTAAAACTTTTAAAACTACAGTTATAAACTTAATTTCCCTTTCAAGTATTTCAATTGGCTGATTTAATAAATAAGCATTTTTGAGTACTAATGACTTTTTATAAGTTTAATAAAAATCACGATGTTAAAATTCTCTGAGATATTGCACACTGATACTAGCACAGCAATACCTCAACTTCAAGGTGTAAGGGTAAACCAATTATTCAATTAGCCATTTCAAATTCATTTGCAAAGTTATTTACATTAACTAAATTTCCTTGATTATTATAAATATATGCAATAAATATTCATAGGGACCATCTTTCTTATTCAGGTATAATTGACACACCATAAACAAAACGTAGTAGACTTCTGTCATTTATCTATCATTACGAGTAAGTACTACAAAGAAAATGGCCTTCTTTTTTGCTGTTTATTTGCTTTGTTTTGTTTTTCATTATATTTTGTTTTATTGTTCAAAAACCAAAATTCTCATTTATTGAATTGAATATCAGGGACCTTCAGGGTTCATAGATACTGACGAAGAATCATCCTTCCCCTTCATGTTGTTCCCCAATTTTATTTACCTGTCATGTTATAGTTTTTTCTTTCTTTTGCTTAGACTATACCCAAGTTACCTAGACCCTGTTAAATCTAACTTTGGAATCTCTTCAGAATTCATTATCTGCTCTTTGTTGTCATCAACACTAACTTCATTCTCATACTCATTGTTCTCAAACCAAGCTGATTCCCATCGCCTCATACTGATCTCTGGGCTGACAATTTCTCTCCTTTTAGTGCCACATAGGATCCCCTGGGTTATCTGTCTGATATGCAAATGCTATCATTTCACTATTCTGTGAGTAATAGGGAACCACTGATTTCTTTAGGTAAGGGAAAGTTCATAATCATTAGTGTTGCATTAATGTTCCTTCAAAGCTAGTCCAGCAGACTTTACCAGTCTTGCCTTTCAGTAGCTGCCCTTCACTACAACAACCTATATTCTCACACACCAGACTTTTTTATTTCCCTAAACATGGTCAATTCTTACACGTCTCTCTGCTTTTGTCTGTGCTTGCCTGTGACTGGGATGTCTTCCTTCCCTCTGTCCACTTGACTAATTCCCACTTAGCTACTCAAATGTCTTCTATTCTCTGACTTTTTGAAGCAGAAACATCTCTCCTCTCACACCCATAAAATTATGTATTTTCTCTAATGTGGTATTAGTCATATGATGCATGGTCATTCAATGGTAAAATGTTCAAACGTTTTACTGGTTGAGTTTTTATAGGGGTCTTCTCTACTAGAACTAACTTCTCAAAGTCTTTACTATGCTCTTTTCATCTTTACATACTCAATATATAAGATACCCAATGTATATTATGTAAAGATAGGCATATGATAGATAGATAGAGTCAATATATATTATAGCCAACGCTTTATCAGTGGCTAGCAAAGAATGGATACAAGATAAATAAATAAAGGTTGTGAAATGAAAAACTGGGGTCTATGGTATTAACCAATTCAAAAAAAGTTCAGATTATAAGGATCTTTATTTGCCATGCTAAGAGGTACAGGGCACATTCTATACCTATAGAATGGGGTGAGATTTGGGGGCGTTTAAGAAGTTTAAGCAAAGAAGAGACCTAATTTTACTTGTTTTCCTTAGAACATTACTTTGACAACTTTGTCAATATGAGTTAAAGAGTGAGAGTGAGGCTGGAGGCCCAGTTGAAAAGCAGTAAGACCAGACCATAGTCAATTAGGTCAAGTAACCATGGAAATAGGAAGAATGGAAACAATGGCTATTCAGAACCTAAATTTATAGGATTTAGTGACTAATTGGATGTAGAGGATAAGATGGTGAAAGATAGAAAGGATTAAGCCTTCCAAGATTCTGGCATGTGGGAAGGTCCGTAACTGTACTAGGAATGTATTATAAAAGAGCATGTGTTAGGGGTAAAATTATGATCGGTTTTAAATATACTGAATGAGTGTTTTCTAAGGGGCATCTAGTTACTGAATTCAAGACATTAAAATATTACAGGTGCCGAACTTGGAATAGGAATAAGGAAGGTTTTTTGTCCATAATAAATTAAATACGTCAAAATGTCCATGACACCATATAATAAATGCTACTCTAGCAGAACAAAGTGCAATGGTAACAAAGAAGGCAATAATTAAATTAAATTTAATCTGATGAAACTTCATGGTTTAGTTTAAGTTAGAGCTGGGCTTTGAAGATTTAATTGATTCTTACAGGAGACAAAAGAGACCTGGTCTTGGCTCCCCAGAGCTTACAGTTGACCCATGTCAGTTAGAGTTGGAGATAAAGAATTGAACACAATTGTAATCAGAAACATAACACAATCATAGAAGGCATATAATTGTGAATTTCAGTGCTAGCTGGGGCAAGAGACAGAAAAAAAAAAAAGATAAGCATAAGTAAAAATATCACAAGGCATGCCTTTCTATGACCATTTATGTGGAAATACAGACAGTATAGGTCCATATCTGATATCTGATATCCACTATTGAAACTAAATATTAAGAAATGTTACCCCATTCATGGAGACGTTTAGGAAATACAGTCCATTGAAAAAATTATGGCCGGGCGCGGTGGCTCACGCCTGTAATCCTAGCACTCTGGGAGGCCGAGGCGGGTGGATTGTTTGAGCTCAGGAGTTCGAAACCAGCCTGAGCAAGAGCGAGACCCCGTCTCTACTAAAAATAAAAAGAAATTAATTGGACAACTAAAAATATATAGAAAAAATTAGCCGGGCATGGTGGCGCATGCCTGTAGTCCCAGCTACTCGGGAGGCTGAGGCAGAAGGATTGCTTGAGCCCAGGAGTTTGAGGTTGCTGTGAGCTAGGCTGACACCACGGCACTCTAGCCCAGGCAAAAGAGTGAGACTCTGTCTCAAAAAAAAAAAAGAAAGAAAAAATTATAATGTTGGCATCAGAAATTAATCATTAGTTTTTTTGTAGAATTGCCTTCACTTCTAGTACAACCTACTGTAATAACACAGGTATCCGATGAATGACTGCCATCAATCATGTGATATGTCACCATTTTTTCACTATAATTGCAATAACTATGTTGTGAAAACAATTATAATTGCCATCACATTCTCAAGAAGATATACCTTGAGTAGTTCTGGAACATAACATTAAGAAAAAAAACACAAATGTTAATCTCATTTATCATGCATAATGACAATTTATGTTTCATTTTACTTTTACTTTTTCTGATAATTTCTTACATAAGTATATTTTGTGTTTTAAGTCAATGCCTTTTCCCCATATCTGATAGAGATCAACCTGAAAAAGGCACTGAATTTTCTCTCCAATTGGGAAATCATGACACAATTGAAGTTTGTAGTTCACTCATTTTCTAGTAAAACAAGGTGTGATTGTTCATTCATAAGGTAATCTACTCAAGTAAGAAAAAAGAATGAAAAGATCACAGGGGTAAGTGCCTCATCTGCCCTTCTGTCTCATGTCCTCTGTTGTGCTGGCCACCACAAAAGGGCAAGCTCTTGGGCTTCCAGCATGTGTATATCCCCGTAACATGAGTAATCCTTCAAGTTCACACTGCCCAAGTTCTGGGGCCAATCTGGTTTTGGTGAAGAGAATTGTAAGGCTAAGTACTCAGGTGAGCCCTCCTGCTTCCCCAATTCTGTCCTCTTCCCTAGTAGGCTATACTATAGAAGGAGTCTGAGCCTCCCGTTCTGTCTCTGTCATAGGTTGGCTCCCCATGAATCTTAGGGCAGTGACTTTTGCCTTTGAACTTTAGTTAGCTCTTCCCCAGAATCCAGGGATTGGACTATGTAGCCTCTCAGTCTCTTCTACTTCTGAACTCCAGAGATTCTAGTGGTTAATAGCAGAGGTGCTGCAATGGATTCAAGCCTCACCTCTGCTACTTACTGCATATATGATGATGGGCAAGTTATTTAAAATCTCTGCACTTTGCTTTTCTTGTTTTTAAAGGAGGAATCACAATAGCACCTACTATACAGAGTTACTGTGTAAGTTAATTGACACAATGTATATACAGATCTTAGCACAGTGGCTGGTATATAGCAATTACTCAATAAATGCTAACCATTAGTATTATAATACTTATCCTCCAGGGTCATGTCCCTGAATCTTGATTCATGTGGATTAGCCCTATTTACTGAAGCCATCCATAAACCTGACTATAGTAGTACATACTGTAAGTAACAAGGCCACCTACATATTTCATGGAGCCCTCTTTTAACTAAATCCTGGGGCCCTCCTAGATTGTCTTCCTGCTCCTTGTAGGTACGTCTAGTCTCAAAATCCCACCCCTTCCTGCTTTACCCCATCCTGCTGGGAGCATTAGCCTTGGTTCTGAAACAAGTCAGTGATGGATTCATTCACTGGACTCCTTGTAAAGACGTCTACCACAAATTCGCATCATATGGCTTTGCACAGAAATAGATTCCAGCTGCCAAGTGGAACTGCCTACTTCAAACTGAAAGCCTGGGGTTTCGTTCCATGCTCCCTGAACCATGCATTTCCCTTCAGTCTTTTGCATTGTAGCTCCATGCTCATTATCCACCCACTGCTCTCTGATGTTGTGCCATCTGCTTTAGCTCACCGCATTCATTCTCTCTGTGCCATGGGAACCTTCCCATTAGCTCCTGTGAGTGCTCTCAGTAGGGCTGGCTCCATTACCCACTAAATCCCCAAATTTCTATTGCACAATCCTTCCAAAGGCTACTTTCCTCTGACGGGTTAGATTATTGGCACATATTATTTCTGCATTGGTTTCATAAGAACTAAATTCTCGACACTTCTCTTATCAATCTTGACCAGAAAATCCCTCGCCCGTCATCATCAAAGTATAAAACAAATTCATCTATCCTGCCTCTTTCAGAGAAAGCAGACAATATTGATAATGATTACACTTAAAATATTAGCAGGTGGTGTTTATTGATCACTTACTATTTTTACTATTTGCCAAACACTATTTCAAGAACTTTTCCTGCATTTTTATTGGCTTCTTAATACCGGGGGCAGCAAGTACTATATCCCCATTTTAAGGATGAAGAAATAAAATTGAAGAATAATGAGTTAAAGTAACTTGTCAAAGGTAACACAACTAGTAAGTAAGTACTAAGATTCAAACACAGGTTTGTTTAACTTTGAAACTCATGCAAAAGGGAAAGCCATATGTACACACGCCTAATTCTCATACAAATAGAAATTAGTAGGAGCCATAGGGGTGGTATTGATAGAGGTTGTGAGGGTCTAAAGAAGGAAGGAATCCCTTCCTGCTTGTGGGAGGAAGGTGGGAATGTGTGCCTATAGTATTTGAGCTCAGCTTTGAAGGAGTGAGAGAAATCTAAGGACTATATTGAAAGAGGAACAGGAACAGCTTACAGACAGGAAGCCATAAGATAACAGAGTGAACATTTTTTTTTTACTAGAGCCAAGCCTATTCAGAAAAAAGTGATGAAAAATCCGTTTCGGAAGGAATAGTGAGACTGGAATGTGGAACACCTTTACTATGAGGCTGAGGATATGTTTTTGAGCAAGGGTTTCAGCAGAAAGAAATGCATTATCACACCTGTGTTTTAGGAAGAGTCTTCAAATGAGAAATAAATCAAATGGTTTGAATAGGGGGAAACATAGGCTAGGAGACTAGCTAAATTCTTGTAACAGCTTAGTAAACGAAGCTTCATGATCCCCATCTGCCACTAATATGCCCTGTGCCATGCAGCATTTGCAACTTGATTCCTCTTCTTGGTCTCAATCTCCCAACTGTAAAGGACATTACATTATATGACCTAACCCAATAGGCCCCTTCCAG
>NW_012151729.1:5039656-5044512 GCF_000956105.1 Propithecus coquereli
CTATAACAAAGAGGCACACAGTGCTAAAAGAGAATAATGTAGAATTTTACCTAAACAAAGAGGTGTGGGGTAGGGAACAGAGGAGGAAGGGACCAGCAGACTTCCAGCAGAAGGTCATTTTTGAGCTGATGTCTGAATAATGAGCTAATTGGGCCAGAAGGGGTAAGAAGCCCACCGTGAGCAACCACGACAGGCTCTAAAGCAAAGGTGGCTTACCTTTTACGTATCTACATATGAAAAATTAAAAATGCTTGGAACTATATATATATATAACTATTTGAAGTACATTCCATATATTATCTCAACTCTGTGAGGTAGTTACTATTATTGTTCTCATATTAGAGATGATGGAGTTGAAGGACAGAAAGTTTAAGTAACTTTCCCAAGGTCATTAATCAAAGTAAAAACATCTATTCTGAAAATTACTTAGACGCTACTCAGCAGGAAAATGTAAAGTATCAATATGGACCTCCTATAATACCTCTATGGAAACATTTATGGGCAAATGTATTCAAAACACTGTTAGCATTCAGACTCTAACATTTCTGATTTTTTTCACTGTTACCAAATGTGAATAGTAAAACTTAAAGCATGTAAACTTGGAAAAAGTAATAGAGAAACTGTAAAATAATCATAGTCACTCTGTGTGACAAATTATCATTCAGCCTCCCAAAATAATATGGGTAATGAATTTTTGGCTAACACAAGAAAATGTTCCAGAATATTATTGAAAATGTTAAGGGATAAAAATTATCCAAAATCACATATAGCATATGATTTCAACTTTGTTTTTAAAAAGTACTCAGTAAATCTTTGAATGCAGCTCCAAAGACAGGCAATGATACCCTTGAGTCAGTGAAGATAAATACATTATACGTAAACAAGGAGATGGTAAATCCTCTTTGAAGGAGTAGCTAAAAAAGTTAATTTGAGAACATAGGAAGAATCCTGATTTAAAACAAGAATAGGGATTTACATTATATTATTATCTTCGTGAAATAGCTCGGAGTTTACAAATTGAAGGAACTTTACTTCGGTTGCATTAACCTAAATCTCTTTAAAATGAATCACATCCTTGAGACTTCCTCAGTATTATAGGAACAAAACTTCACTAAATCTGAGCTACTTAGCCAGCTAGCGCTACTGCTACTGCTCTTCAGGTCTGGCCTGTCTCCTTGACCCACTGGGGCTAGGTCCAGATGACCCTTCTGAACCCAGGAAGTCAGACTCACGTGTCATTGATTCCTTGAAGTATATGCATTTAGTGGAAAGAGCCTCACCCTCTGGTCCACCCCAAAGAAAACCTCAACTGCAGCCATCTGCAGATGCTCCAAACTCCTCCTGCCTCTCTGGAGCCTACTCAGTCCCCTGAGATTCCAAAGATAACTACTGTCAACTTTATTTCTCTTCTCTTATTCAGGGCCTGAATGTAATCCCCATTCTTCAGAATGATCCTTGTTTGGTATTGGAGACAGAACTGTATTAACACAATACAAAGGGAGCCTGGCCTAGCTCAGACCCTAAGCCAAGAGATCAAGAGCAAGGAAGACCCAAGCTCATAGGAGCTGGCAAAGGAACGCTAAATCTCTGCTTTTCCATGCCTAGCCTCACAATAGTCCAGTTACCTTATTTATGTTTCTCCATTTTCTCATCTGAAAAATGGGTATAATAATAATAATACTCATCTCATTGGGAACATTCCATTAGAAAGCTTTTAAGTTAGGTGCCAAGTCCATAGACGTTAGCTACTATTATGCTATCGACATGATGATGAGGAAGAGGATGATGACAATGATAGTGAAGATGATGGTGATTACCAAGACGTGTTAGCCAATTTCTAATCACATAGCAAGAACAGAAACAGCTGGACTGTAAACTCCAGGCTGCTTTTACCCATTATTTATTTTCTCTTCAATATCTAATGCAGTGAGTAGTACATAGTTGACACTGGATGAATATGAGTAAATGACTAAATAAATGGGTTTTGCAATTACTTTCCACCTGCCCAAAATTTGGGCCTCCCTGGGGAGTAGTAATCACTAACACACAGGAGAAAAGAGGCTTTAGTTTTCGGAGAGGCATCTAGGTTTTCTAGCCACATTCAAAACCAATAACCGGGCATCCTTTTTGGCAAATAGCTGCCTCTTTTCCCGGATCTTTGTGCAACATGAGGCAGAATGAAGATTTAAACTGGCTGCAATTTATGGCAAACTCTGTCTGAGGTCAGTTCCTTGGTTTGGGCAACACTAGCTAGCGTTGTTAGAGTTGGACGTGTGGCAGTGCAGACACATCCTGCCAGACCCTTGCTGGCAAAGGGGGGATAAATGAATTGCTGTGATCCAAGAAGCCACTCCCTATAACAACCATCTGAGAAGTCTTGCAGTTTCTCTGTACAGGATGAGCCTCATTAAACTTCATGAAGCAATAGACACAAATTCAAGCAATCAAAGCCTTAGGTTTGTACAGCAGAGTGCAAGGAAGGGATTGTACATGGGTGGAGAAGGCCATTTCCAAAACAGCCCTCCCAGGCCACCTCCTTCTTCCCTAGTTCTCATCTCTTCCCACCTGTCTCTCAGAATAAGGTGAGGAATTCAACGATACCAACTGGTCCCATTGTCCCTGACTGGAAATCTCAGAAACTAGGTTTCTATTTTCTCATTCCCAGAAGACAAGCAATAGCACCTGTCTAGCATCCCTAGTTGGTTGCATAATTTGCCATATTGTTTGTTTATATTATGGAAGCAGATTTTTATGGCTTCAATTATCCTCAAGAAGCAATCTGGCCCATTGGTTTTCATTTCCTAGTCCCTTGAACTGTATACATTAGAGTCATCTAGGCGGCTTATTAAAAATTCAAATGTCTAAGCCCAAAATCCAGATATTCCAATTTTACAGTGCCTAGATTGGGGCCCAGATATCTCTTTCTTTCCTTTTTTTTTTTTTCTTCCTTCCTCTTTCTTTTTTAAAAACTATCTTCCCAGAAGATTCTGATGCTCGGTCAAGGTTAAAAGTTATAAATTCTCCAAATTCTTCTGGTCTCCAGTCTAACACTTCAATCTTCTCCATAATATTCACAGCAAATGATTATCAAATCCATGTTTCAGAACCACTAGTCATCTTTCAGAACCACTAGTGATAGGAAGCTTCTTTTTAGATAGATGATTTTTTACATCTTTTTACATCTAATTCACTGTAATTTTATCCTTTTGTTCTAGCTTTAATCCCCTCGGGACCTTGAAAAATATGTATAATCCCTC
Organism: Propithecus coquereli; assembly: GCF_000956105.1. Lineage (NCBI taxonomy): Eukaryota > Metazoa > Chordata > Mammalia > Primates > Indriidae > Propithecus > Propithecus coquereli. Next base: position 5,042,914 of record NW_012151729.1, read on the forward strand.
TTTTACATTCCAAGTTTTTTCATTTAACATGGCTCTTTGTATGAAGATTAAAGGATTATTTGTAATTCAACCTTTTAAAAATTATGTTCCAGAGGACCAGATCACCCTTGAAAGGGCGATCTGTTGTCAGAGAGTCAAAAACATAAACTACAATCAGTGGTAACGGGTACACATTGTACCAGCAAAAACAAGGTGGTCATTCTCATACATGCATTGGAAGGGATTTCCACACTGGATGAGAGACTTGACTGAATAACCTAGTCAATTCTCTCAGGCCCCTTCAGTACTGATATTTTTATTAAAAGAATACAATAATTCCTTCTTGTTCATATGATGCAGTTCCATTTGAAACCTCATAGAAAAGCAGGGAAAAGTGAGCATTCTGCCCTTAATCCATCACCAGTCATCAAGGGTCAGCCCTAGGTCACACCCAGTCAGGAGATCTGGCCAATTAGTCATTATCTTGAGGGAAGGGATGGGTCTGTCTACTCCCAATATAATTCACTTAGTTCTCACCAGTGGCAATAGAAGAAAGATTTCACCCTTCACTTAGTAAAGGCTCAGCAAATTTAAGATGAAAGAGAATCAGAAGTCGAGGAAGTCCACACCCACCCTTTTCCAGACACTTGGGAATCTGACCTAATTTTGTTTTATATATTGCAGAAATCTTTTGGTGGCCTTAATTAAATTGTTTAAAAATTTATACATGATATACCAATCTGATACATCAACTTTTTCTAATCTCTCATCAATTATTCCAGTTTTACTGCAACTGCTTATGTATTTTACATAGTTATAATTACAGTGCGTATATAATTTTGTGTTCTGTATTTCGCATACGTTGTACACATTCTTTATACTATTATGGTATTCATATTTATAACACAATATATATCTAGAAGGCTCACTCTAAGTTTCCTAACATTCCCCAATTTTTAAATTTGAGGTTAATTCAAATATTTATTACAATACAGTGTGAAAATAAACTTTTTTGTGCAGAAATATTTTTTGTTGTCTTCAACTGTGCTCTTAGTGTAGATTTTTGTGAGTCAGATTGTTGACCCAAAAGACATATTTTAGCAAAAATTTAAGGCAAATTAATCTTTTATAATACTATACTAAACTGTAATGATATCAACAGACATTAGAATTAGAATCAGATAAGGTATTAGATTATACATTTCATTACAAATTTACCAGTATTATTATGGTATGTTTTTTCTACATTCATCTAGATATGCATCACTTTTACAAAACATTTAGCGAGAAAGAATGCATCATAAAATTTTTTCAAACAATATTTAAGTAATGTATACAGAAAAATATCCTTAAATAAGTCTTTTTTTAAAAAATGAGGATGGAAATTTTTATATTTATTGTATTTTTTTAAAGACAGAGTCTCACTCTGTCACCCAGGCTGACATGCAGTGGCATGATCACAGGTCACCGATGCCTCGAACTCCCGGGCTCAAGCTATCCTCCCAGGTTAGCCCCCCATCCTCAAGCAGTGAGGACTACAGGCATACACTACCATACTGGCTAATTTTTTTAATTTATATTTTTTGTGGACATGGGGTCTTGCTATGTTGCCCAGGGTGG
>NW_012151729.1:5054232-5056612 GCF_000956105.1 Propithecus coquereli
AGGCTGATGCCATGGCACTCACTCTAGCCCGGGCAACAAAAGTGGGACTGTGTCTCAAAAAAAAAAAAAAAAAAAAGAAAGACAACAAGTTTGTACAACTTTACAATGTGTTTGTGTTTTAAGCTAAGTGTTATTACGAAAGAGTCAAAAAGTTTTTAAAAATTTTAAATTTATAAGGTGAAAACATTACAGTAATCTAAGGTTAGTTTATTACTGAATAAAGAACACTTTTTTATATGAATTTAGTATAGCCTAAGTGTACAGTGTTTATAAAGTATGTAGTAATATACAGTAATGTCCTAGGCCTTCACATTCACTCACCATTCACTGATTCACCCAGAGCAACTTCCAGTCCTACAAGCTCCATTCACTTTAAGTGTCCTTGCAGGTGTACCATTTTTCATCTTTCTTTTTTCCTTGTAACATAATTTAAAGAAGTTTATTCTAAGCTAACTATGTGTGACTGCAACCCAGGAAATATGGTCTCAAGAGGTCTTGAGAGAATGCACCCAAGGCAGCCCAGTTAAAGTTTGCTTTTATATATTCCTGAAGATAGGAATTATAGATAACACCATAAATCAATACATGGAAGATATATTTTGGCTCAGCCAGAAAAGGTGGGACATCTCAAAGGAGAGACTTACTAAGGCATAGGTGGGTTTTCCAATTTTCATCTTTTATACAGTATTTTTACTGTACCTTTTCTATGTTTAGATATGTTTAGATATACAAATACTTACCATTGTGTTACAGTTGCCTACAATATTCAACGCAGTATCATGCTGTGACGGTTTGTAGGCCAAGAGCAACAGGCTACACCATAGAGTCTAGGTGTGTAGTAGGCTGCACCATCTAGGTTTGTGTAAGTACAATCTAGGATGTTCGCACAAGGACAAAAATCACCTAGTGATGCATTTCTCAGAGTATATCCCTGTCATTAAGCAACACATGACTGTCAATGATGAAATAATATCAAATTCAGAAATAATGGAAAACACAAAATTGAAATTTTGTGAAAAATCATTCTAAAGTAAAGTAGACCTGCCCAAGGATCATACGTTATTTTTTATTGACTCTTTACGTCTCTCATCATGAGTCATTATGTTCCCACCATTACTAAATATTACAAATTCTTTCACAGCAATTACAAGATCCTTTCAGAACAACACTCAGCAATAAATGCATCATTTAACCCATAGAGTACTAATGCCTTCCATCAACAAATCTAATGACTAAGGAAATAGTTTTCCCATGTGTACTTTCACATTATTCTGTAAGGGAGAAAAATTACAATAGTCAGTGCTTCTATTGTTACAGCTGGTGTCATCAGGAGAAAGGTGCATTCAAAGTGACTTGTCTAACAAAATCAACCTGCCTAAAGGTTCTCAGCCTTCAGGAATGTGAGAATGATAGCACATTTCCACCTAAATTGCCATGGCCAAGCTGGGTAAAATAGCCACTCAGCTGTTTTGGGGCTTAGGCTTTAAGCCCTAGTTTCTGTGTATGTTCAAACAATAGCAAAGAATATCACTTAATTGAATAAAGAAAATCACAATTTTTAAATAATTAGATGTAATTGTGTTAAAATCACTAAGCCTAGAAGCAAATTGCTTCTTATTTGAAACAAATAATTATTTTTTACAGTGCAGTTTCCTTATTTGTAAAGTGAATATAATAATGGTTATCGAGTCCAGAGTGTTGTCTTAAAGTTTAAGGGAGACAGTGATCATGACCATGATAATTAGAGCTCCCATTTACGATTTATTATGTGCCAAGTATTGTGCTAAATATTTCACCTGATTTAAACCTTATAAAAATTCTAGAAGATTGATGGATTTCAAAAAAAAATTAAGAATAACGAATTGGCTGGGTACAGTGGCTCATACCTGACATCCTGTTACTCTGGGAGGCTGAAGCGGTAGGATCACTTGAGATCAGGAGTTCGAAACAAGAGTGAGGACCCTGTCTCTACCAAAAATAGAAAAAATTAGCCAAGCATCATGGTGTGTACCTGTAGCCCCAGCTACTCAGAAAGCCAAGATAGGAGGATCTCTTGAACCCAGGAGTTCAAGATTGTGGTGAGCTACGATGATACCACTGCACTCTACCTGGGTGACAGAGCAAGACACTGTCTCAAAATAAAGTAAAATAAAATAAAATAAAATAATAAAAATAAGGAACCAATGCACAAGAGATTAAATAACTTGTCAGTGAGAACTGCCACAATATAAAATTCTAGGTAGCACCATCTACACTGCCTGGAATCATGCATTACTGTAGCCCTGCCTGTCAGAGCTCTTAAACGTAACACTCTACCACTTGGTTAGCTATGAAGTATAGCACAGATGCAAAAACATTAGCTTGTATCTTAATAAACAAT
>NW_012151729.1:5056662-5058961 GCF_000956105.1 Propithecus coquereli
ACATCATGAATCTATGGCTGAAGATAATGGCATTTTTTTCATTTATTTATTTTTCTAAAATAGCCCTAGGGAATAATACCACAAATAACATACATTTAGGCAAAAGGCAGTCCCAAGGTTTGAACTTCTCAGAGCTTAATTTTCTTATCAGTAAAATAGGGCTAAAAATACCTGTATGTTTATTTTGCTTTGAGACGTAAGAGAAGTAAGGACTGCATCTGGAGTAACACCTGGCAAACAAGAGGACAAGTAATGGACCATCCCCTTCCTATTTCCCAAAGCCTAAATTTGGAGCTTTTAAATTCTATGCCACTACTATGGAAAATGAAAGAGTAAACAGTGCCATCAGGATTTTGGTTAAGTCAGATTTTTCTTAATTGTTTTCGTTACTAACAAAATTGTTCTTTTACATTTCTTCTTCTTCAGAATTGTTTTAGGAATGGTAAATATGGTGCTGCAACTTGTCTCTCTCTCCCCCTCACTCACACACACACACACACACACACACACACTTCACCCCCAACCATTTGAAGAAGAACACACTCATGCTTACCTAATAGCTGAGGAGGGAACAATTACCAATATGGCGTATAAGGGAAAGGCTTACAAAGTGGGTAAGAACTCTGATTCTGAACTGCCTGGGCTTGATTCTTAGAGCACCTCCTTACCAACTCCATGAACTTGGGCTAACTCCCTAACTCCTCTCTGCATCATTTATAAAATACAAAATAGTAGCTACTCATAGAGATGTTGTGAGTATTACATGAATTAAGATATGTAAGCACGTAGAGTGAGGGTGACACATAGTTAATGTTCAATGTGTTAGCTATTATTATTGCATAAGTAGTCTTTGAATGTATGTTGAATAAAAATGTCCACAGCTAAGTCTAATCGACGTATTTCAGACCTTACCAGGATGTGACAATAAAGTACAGTCAGACTTCCTTCTTATAACCAAATAATGAATGGATTAATGATCCTCTGGTCAAAAACCCACTATCCTCCACAGATCTCTCCAGTTTTTCTGAGATTTTTCCACACTACTGCTATTTATTTAGTTAGGAAATGGAACTTCTAGTTCTTTTAATCTCAACTCTTTATCACGCCACCATTCCAAAGACTCTATTACCAGTGACCCTTGGAAATCATTGTTCGGTTGGATATAGTTATTGTCCAGAGATCACCATGGTCATTCTCTTCTGGCATCAGCTGGAGATGGTGGTTTCCCCAAACTGGTTTGCCTTCGTTACTCAAAACATCCCTGAGCAAAGCCTCTTCTTTTTGACTAGAATTTACTGAAGATTTGTGGATAATGAGAGGAAGATGCAATACTGAGAATAACTTTTTTTTTTCTTTTTAACTCTCAAGTGGAACCAGATTGAGAATAACTTTTTTTTTTCTTTTTAACTCTCAAGTGGAACCAGACTGAGAATAATTTTAAAAGGCTCTTTGCATGGCTGGCTTTGCTTAATTTGGGCTTATCTAAAATGTCATCTCCTAGCGGAGACCTTCCCAGATCATCTTCCCCTAACACATCTTTCTGTTACGATTTTCTGCTCCTTCTCCTCCCTATTCTTTACCAAGACCTGAAATTACCTTATATGTTTGTTTACTCATTTATTTATATTTTTGTTTTAGAAAGGGAGTTCCTTATTATAGGAAAATAATATACATGTGTCATAAGAAAGGATGACCGAATACGGGAATTATTAATAATTAGTGAATACACAGAATCACTTCAGTCTTAGCGTACAGCTAATTTTTGTTCATATTTTAGACATCAACTTGCAAACAAGGGTTTGCAACAGGTCCTCCCTGACCCTGTAGACAACATGAGCTTTCCCTGTGAGATGATTGCCCTCCACTCTATTTATCTGAAGTCATTATTTGTCTTCTCTGCTTGGTTGTCAGGACAGGAATTATGTTTGTTTCATTTCAACTCATAGAAGAGTAGATGCCATATAGTTGATACTTAATAAACTTTCATCCAGTAAAAGAATTATTGAAATACAGTCATGCACTACATGCTGACATTTCAAACCACATAATGGCGGTGGTCCCATAAGATTATAATGGAGATGAAACATTCCTATCACTAGTATTGTCTTGATCATCCTGACTCTGTATAGGCCTAGGCTAATGTGTATGTTTGTATCTTCATGTTTAACAAAAAAATTTAAAAAGTAAAAACAAATTTAAAAATAGGAAAAATCCTACAGAATACGAATATAAAGAAAGACAACAGCTGGGCTCGGTGGCTCGTGCCTGTAATCCTAGCACTCTGGGAGGCCGAGGCGGG
>NW_012151729.1:5061545-5082176 GCF_000956105.1 Propithecus coquereli
ATTTAGTCAGGCTTAGAGGAATCACCAGATGGACCCAAAAAGGGAAGAAGAATGTAGAACACTAGCTGAGTTTAAATTAGCAGAGTGGTACCATTGCCTTCCTTGTTAACACCATACAGTGAGGTATAATTACATTCTATTGGTTCAGAGTACAACAGATGTAGAAGCAGCAATATTACATGTGCTTTCTGCAAAAAAAATACGAATATTCAAGTTATACCTTTATAAGGATCATATTCCAAAATGATCTTTTCACTATTGTGCTTTCTGAGCAATGCGTAATCCAAGTTTCATGAAATCGGTCTATACTTTAAGACAGGTTAGACAAATCTTAATGAAATTCAAATCTTCTCTTTTTGCCTCCTTAAAAATAATTCATAATCATCCTAATAATAATAGCTACTTATATTTATTGAGGGCTTACAATGTTCCAGGTCTTGTGCTAATAATGTCACATTGATTGCCTAATCTAATCCTCCCAGCCACTGTAAGAGTTAGCAATATTATTAATATCACAGTTCCATTTTCCAGATGCAAAAACGGAGGTACAAAGACATTATGTAACTTGCCATAGGTCACGCAAACCAGTTAAAAATTAAACCTGAATTGAAACAAGGAGGTCTAGACTCCAGTGCCAATGCTCTGAAATGCATCAATATTTTGACAAAAGATTAATTATAAAATTCTTCCTAAGAACTGACCCCTCCAAGCTGAACTACCTTCTAGTCTTTGAAAGTATATAATTCACACTGTAACGTAGCCTTTGAGTTTCTCTCCATTGCATTGTCTTTTTCTGAAATTTGATTTTCATGGACTATGTATAAGAAGAGTTCTATAATTCAAATTCTAGCTGTAGACCACGTTTCTTCGTGAAACTCTGAACCACTTTTCTTAACCTTTTCCCTTAGGTGTCTTATCGCGTCCTGCCTTGTAGTTTTGGGGGGACAGAAATCATAGTCCCCTCTGTTTCTCCTAATGTCAAGAATTGTCATTATTCAAAGCAGTCATTTAATAATTATTTGTAGAACAAAGAAAATAAAATGAAGAACAGAAAGAGAAAAGAGATTGATCAGGCAACAGTTTATTTAGTTAAATCAAACTATAACCATTTCCAAGCTTTTAAAAGCAAGGTGCTCCAGGCACGTAATCACCAGAAGAGGTATGGCTGTTGTAGCAGCCTTGACTCAGTAGTCCGGAATTCTCGCTTCCCTCTGGGGTTTCTCTCTTTAATATCCACCTCTATTTCCACTCCCAGGATCAGGTAGACCCTGCTCGTTCCTCCATTCACAATTGTGTCCCCACTTCGGACCAAAATCCTTTTTTTTTTTGGATGATCTTAGCCTAAAAAGTATAGAATAGCATTTTCAAAATAAACATGGGTCTATGCCAAATAGAGCAATGAGATAATAATTTTAGAGAATAGAATTAAAGAATTTTCTAAAGGGGAAGTTCTGGTTCTCAGCTATGAAAAGTAGCAAAAACAGCCTGAGCAAGAGCGAGATCCCGTCTCTACCAAAAATAGAAAGAAATTATCTGGACAGCTAAAACTATATAGAAAAAATTAGCCGGGCATGGTGGCACATGCCTGTAGTCCCAGCTACTCAGGAGGCTGAGGCAGTAGGATCGCTTGAGCCCAGGAGTTTGAGGTTGCTGTGAGCTAGGCTGAAGCCACGGCACTCTAGCCCGGGCAACAGAGTGAGACCCTGTCTCAGAAAAAAAAAAAAAAAAAAAAGTAGCAAAAAAATATCATCACACAAAAGTATTTGCCAAATGCTTTACATATACAACCTCATCCCATTGAGAAAGGTATTATTTTTATTTTCGTTTTATATTTTACAGAGAATTTAAGTAACTTGCTCAACTACACAAGGTTAGTGGAAGAACTGTAATGTAAACCCAGATTAGCCTGATGTTAGAGTCACTTCTGCTAACTCTTACGTCTTACTGAGTCCCTCAACTCCTTCTTCCTAAGGACAGTCCCAGCCACTGTCCCAACCATGCCCATGTGTCGTTCCTTCCGTGCCTCTCCCAATGGGCTCGATACCATCACCTTCCTCGCTGGTCTCCTATTCATCTTGCTTCATTCCCTAGGTGATTTCAGAAGAGGTAACAGAAAACTTTTCTTACTTTTTTGTTTTTCTCATTCAAAATTCCCAAAACCCATCGGCCCCTTCCATTTTTGGAAGAAGCTAGGGAGAAACGGAACAGAGCATCACGTCCTAGCACTGACTCTGAAAACTTCCTCCACAAACTAGGAGAGGAAGACTCAAGAAATGATGTTCCTTCCTCACATAAGGGATCATCTCTGTTTCCCTGTCCAATTCCAGGGACTGTCACTTAGGCAAGAGCCTCCATCCACCCACACATAGGCATGGAGTGGGTTTTATTATTGGTAACGACAACAACAGGAATGATAACAGTTAGCATTTATTAGCGTTTTCTGTTCTTCTCAGTACTTCCTAAATGTGTCCAATGTTTTGCCTTATTTAATTCTCACATCCACACTATTCAATAGATATTACTATCACCATCTTGCAGATGATGAAACAAAAGTGACAAAAGCTCATATGAATTAAGTAATTTTGTCTAAACTAACCAAGCCTGTAAATTGGAATTTGAACACTCGTCTTTCTGACTTCAAAGCCCTTTCTGTGAACCTTCGTCCCACGCAGCATCTGATCCCACCCATCAACATTTAATTGATATTTGAGCATGGATATAGTGCGAACGTGTACACACATGCATGCACATAAAATCATCATATTTATACATTATGCAATGGTATAAATTTCCACACCTACAGGTATTTTCTCACAGTGTCTTTCAGGTTTCACTTAGCAATGTTCTGACCAAGCAAGCTGTATGAATTCCGCAAATAGTATTGACAGTCTGATGCAATTCAGTAGAAGCCTTATTGTTAAAATTGGTTTGTGGCTTTTTATAGTTTATAAACACTTCTACTGAGATCTCACTTGATGCTTGAATTAACCTTGAATGTGCAATGATCCCATTTTGCAGCCTCTGATAATCAGACGACAATCTGAAGTTAGAAGCTAGCAGAGGAAAGAGAGCGGAATTGAATCTTGGCTCAAGCTCAAAAATCTGGGCTCTATGTCAATTCCCACTGTCTCCATTTGTGTATCTCATGAATTCTTTTCTTATCCTACATTATTCTCAGTGCAGTTGCTGATATTGGTCATCTGTGGAATGGAACATTTCCCCAGATAGAAATCTCCAAACAATTGTGTTACCAGAATGCTTTTACCTGGGTGGAGCCCTTACTTTTTCTCCTAAGTCTTTTACCTCTTATTGAAATGCCTGGCTACAGTCCAGTGTAAAATGGGTTGAGTGGCTCCGTGCCCTCTAAAGCAGAGTCAGCTAATGTGAGCTCTGCGCGACTGAAAGCAGTTGGTCCCCAAAGGCAGGACTCTTCATCTGCTCTGTAGACCCAGGGCTAAGAGTCCGATAAGCCAGCACATTGCCCAGGATGCCTTTTGGCTTCCTCTCTGCAACACTCTTATTTGACACCTTTGTTTTCTAAGTGCAAGAGAGAGACGAATTAAAGGCCTTTCCCATCTGAAACCCTGCGTCAACAGTTCTGCTTCGCCTGTACGTTTTCCAATTCCATACATTCATATGTCTGGGATAATGTGCAATAATTCTAAGACATGAATTCTTATGAATTGATGTTAACTCCTGCAAATTACCACCTATAACCCCATAAACAACTGCAGTCCCAATCCAGCTAAGCAAAGCCACATCTTGGACATATATACGGTTCCATACTATAGCACTGCCAAGGCTGGTGAATAAGCTATATAAGAATATGATAAAGACTTATTCTTTGTGCCCCACCAGCCAAACCACCATTACAGGCTACCTCCATTACTGTAATAGCCTCCCTACTATTCTATGTGTACATTCTTGACCCCCACAATCTAATCGCCAAAGTTCAGCCACTGGGACATCTGAAAATATCAATCATCTCATGGCATTCCCTTTCTTAGCAGCATCCTATGGCTTCGCTTTACTCTTTGAAGAAAATCCAAACTCCTTACAAAGGCTGGCTGCTTATATTTTATTCAGAGGACATCCTCAGAAGAATCCTTGACCAATTCAAGAAAGCCCTCAGTCCGTGAACACAGCAGAGGAAGACTTTTCCTGTAAAATATTAGCATTCAGGAGGAAAACCTGAGAGCAGCAGGAAAAAGAGATGTTCACAGTGAAGGATGATGGCTGGAAGATAATCACCCAAAGAAAATGATATGCTTCTTATGGGGATCTGGAAAAAAGTCAAGGTCTAGGCTGTGGGTAAGCAGAAACCAGGATTATTTGGCTCTGAATCAAGCTATGGAGTTTTACTCAGTTAATTTTTATTTTTAAAAAACTTTTAGGATTCTTGGGATTATGGCATCTTTAAAGCTAAACAGAAATTTAAAATAAACTATTCCAAGACTCTTAATCTACATAAAAGGAAAGTAGTTCCCAAAAAGGAGTAAGAAGGTGCTCCACTGGTGCTATCAGTAAGCACATGGCACTTACACAGAGAGGAGTGAGTTACCTGGGATCTCAGATGAGTTGGTGTCAGAGCCAGGATAAGAAGTCATGACCCCGCACTCAGACTCAGTGCTTTCAAATGATTTGTTATAAACAGTCAATTTCTTTCTCCTTCTTTTTTTCCTTTTCTTTTGTTTGATTTCTATTCATCACAAACCAATGTTTTAAATTAAATGAAAATACATTCACATATTCCAAATACAAGTCTCCCATTTTGCCACTGTTGGATTTAAGACATGAAGTTACTCTGTAAGGTTGCTGTACAATGGTTTAAACACATATTCTCAGTGATGCACTTATTACATTGTGCATCTGTAATGCACAGTAACAGTTTGTGGACTAGCATCAGTTTGTAGACAGTGTTTTGGGTAACCCTGCTTTACATGTCTTGCCTAACCAACTACCCTTCCAGGTCCATAAGATTTTTCTCCACAGCAAGTTAGTGCTTGACTTGCATAAGCCCTTACAAAGCAGGCTGCTGCCATCTCCAAATGCAATCCTTTATTCCTTGGATATGAACCTCCCCATAAACTCACTTCCTCTAAGGAGTCCAGAGAAATGGATCCTGGACCTAGAAGTGACTTTAGCCATAGGGCAGAAGGCAGCTCATGCCGCACGCATTGAGCAACTTGAAAAACACTTAGAATGGCCAACTAATTTTCTCAGACACTTATTTTCCACAAGAAGAACACTTTGAGGAACATACTATAATCACTTTTCCAAAATTTCCCTGTGGCATCCTCCCATCCCTACCAGCACATCTCAACCTCTCTTGCCTCATTTTTTCCTCATAAAATATCACCACTCAGCATATTATATTTTATTTCTTTGCTTGTTTTCCTATCCTCATCAATAATAGTATACACATACTATTTATTATTTATTAGGTACTATCCTAAGTGCTTCCTACACATTCATTCATTTAATCTTTTAAGCAACTCTGTAAAATCTTTTAAGCAACAATTATCCCCATTGAAGAGATGGAAAGGCTGAGAAAAAGTGGATGGGTTCAGTTTTGAACTCAGTGAGATTGAAATCCCTGTGAGCTATTCATGTGTGGCTATCCAGGAGGCCATTGTACACGACCCTGGAACTCAGATGAAAAATGACATTAGAATTACATAACTAGAATCTTCAGTCTATGGATGGAAACTAGAGTGGTAGGACTGGAGGATATCCCTTAGACGCATGTGCAGATTAAAGAAGGGGCCAGAGGACTAAAGAACACCAAAGACATCTTGCTTTGTCACTGAAGGCTTCACACAAATACATTTGCCAGATCCTTTGCAACCGAACTGTTACTGAGAGTGGCTCCCTTTATGAAGAAAACAGGGTCCAGATTCCACAACCTCTGGCCTACATGAAGGGCAGAGAGGAGCTGCACAAGAATGTGATGTTTGTGATGAGAAAGGGGAGGGACCTGGAAACTACGCTTGACAGGAACAGTATGTCTGTGGAACAATGGAGAACAACATGGAAGCCAAAACCCACAGGGCAAACACTCCAGGAGTCTACAGACTTCTGAAGAGCTTCCATAAGAGGCAATGAAGAGATTTGTTCTTTAAGGTTCAAGGAAGTGAAACTAGGACATATGAGCGAAAGCTACAGAGAAACATTGGTTATTAAAGCTTGTGTAAAGAAGGACTTTCCACGGTCAGAGTTTTCAAAGTGGAAATGGTTTCCTTTTAGCAGCCACCACTGGGAAAAGGCGAGGTTCCAGCTGAAGCTTAGACAGGATGGATTCTCTCTGTACCCATGAGAAATGCTTGCAGCGTTTCCCACGGTTGTGAGGAAGGATGTGAGGACAGAACAGGCGTTTTTCCTGGTTGGGCAAGAACTGTGGGACAATAGCTGCGTGGTTCTCAGACAGCTCTTCTTCTTGACAGTGACGTGGGTGATGAAAAGGCCGGGTCTGAGTGCCACAGCCAACAATAATGTTCACAGAGCAATGGCTCTTTGAGTTCTGATGATCAGTAACTAAGGGTGCTCCCAAGGTGTAAGAGGAAAACTCTAGTTCCAAGTCTCTCCTGCACTTTGGAATTCACCAAAAAGCAGAATCACAGAAATTTCCAGGTTGAAATGATTTCAAAGCATTAGTTGAGCTCTCACTTATGTCAGAATCTCCCTCGCAGTATCCCTGATAAATGCCCACCTGGTCCTGTTTACACACCTTCAATGATGAGGACCTTTCTGCTTCACAAAGCAGCTCTCCATGGCTCCAGTTCTCGTTGTTATTGAGAAAAAAGAAAAACAATAGCTAGCATTTGTTGAGTTCTCACTATGTGCTGAACAGTAGGCTAAATACTTTCCATGTATGGAACCCTGGAATCCTTGCCGCAAATTTATTAAACAGGTATCGTATTATCCTCATTTGACAACAAGTGAGGAAATTAGGCATCATGATGTTAAGAATGTGTTCAAGGTCACACAAAGTAATAGAGCAGTCTTCAAAGAATATGATTTCCATAAACTTCAGTGACTCACCTGTCACTTTATTTGTAATATGTGTGAGAAACACTTTTACTATTAGTCACTTATTTTTTCTTTAAATGGTCTTATTTAAAAAAAAAACCTTAAATACCTACTTTAATCATTTCTTCTATATCTGAAATGACAAAATTGGTGTATTTGTGTATTTTCCCCTAATATATATTAAAACAAATGTATAACTAATACAAAATGTTCATCTACATGAGAAGTAAAAACATCTTAATACCATTTTTATATGTACCACATTTTGGAACACATTGCTCTAAGGTATATTTCTTCTTATTTTTAACTGCTTATTTTTAAACTAAAACTTGATTAATTTTGTGGGAATTTTTCACTGTCGGTGTTAACTCTGCCCTGTGAGCTTGTCAAGGAAAAATCTTGGCAATCTTGTCCCCAAGGCTAGTTTTAAGAGTATCTAAGAAGATTGACTATATTCCTATCAAGAATTCTCCAGGTTGGTCATTTGCTGTTCCTCCAACCTCTTCGACAGACTCTCCTAAGCTGTCACTCTTGCCTGAAATGCCTTGTTTTGAAACAACAGTTTACAAACAGTTGTTGTTCTACAGCTCATATATAACCCTGGTTGTAGAGCCCAGAATCTTCTCACCTGTATCCAGTAGCTGCTTCTATGCTCAGTTTAGGGACAGAAATTCCTCCAAGGCTAGGGACAGAATACATATCCCAGTGGAAGGATCATAGTCTCAGCCCAGAAGACATGAGCCCTTTCCTATTTCTGCCCACTCTTGAGCTATCAATTGAATTGTAAGAGTCTGAGTTTACTCAATAAAATATAAATATAATAATTCTTGTCCCAGTACCCTCTCAGGATGGTTGTGAGGATAAAATGAAACAATGTGGCCGGGCGTGGTGGCTCACGCCTGTAATCCTAGCACTCTGGGAGGCCGAGGCGGGCGGATCATTTGAGCTCAGGAGTTCGAGACCAGCCTGAGCAAGAGCGAGACCCCGTCTCTACTAAAAATAGAAAGAAATTAATTGGACAACTAAAACTATATATAAAAAATTAGCCGGGCATGTGGCGCATGCCTGTAGTCCCAGCTACTCGGGAGGCTGAGGCATGAGGATCGCTCAAGCCCAGGAGTTTGAGGTTGCTGTGAGCTAGGCTGATGCCACGGCACTCGCCCCAGGCAAGAGAGTGAGACTCTGTCTCAAAAAAAAAAAAAAATGAAACAATGTATATGTAGATTTTTGTAAACTGTGAAGAGTTACAGACATTAGTTATCATCCGAGTAGAACTCATGACCTAAATATACCATTACTTACTCTCTTGAGTGACAATAAACCCAGGACACCTTCTAGCTCTTCTAGAAAATACCAAGTTGGAGAAAGTGGTATGTGGACAAGACTCAGTGATATTCAGATAGTTCACTATGTGAAGGACTGCTCTGTGCCAGTCACTGTTCCAGGCCTTGGGATACAGTGTCCAATATAGGACATAAGTAGAGTTGATATTTAGCCAGTAGAAACTATTGGCCATACTGACTGCTAAAATATTGCATGTTTTTATACTCATGGGTACATACCATTTCCTTGAGTCCTCTAGTTCACATGCATTACCCTATCTCCTCCAGCCTCTCCCTCAGGATTCCTCAACCTCCCCACAACCCAGAAGACTCCTGGACCCTGTTTTAGTTCTTTGCCCAGTGGCAATTCTGATTGATTAAGCCATGTGGCACTGGTTGTTAAATAGTTTTAATATCACTCTGGGAGAACAGGTTCTACTCTATTGAGAAGAGACAGAGTAAACAAGTGAATGAAACAATGCATAATTCAACAGTAGATTATGATAAGAGCTCTAAAGAAATGAGATGTACTGGGGGTGGAGAGGGGAAATCTTGGCATGATCAGGAAAGGCCTCCATGAGGAAGTGAGATGTGAGCAGATACAGAAATGGGGATAAAAGAATGAGAGCCAGCGGTGCAAAGATCTAGGGGAAGGGCACTGCAGCAGAGGGAAAGGTAGGAGCAAAAGCCCTTGGGCAGGAATGGGTTTGGCATGTATGAAGAACAGAAAGAAGGCCCATGTGACGCGACCATAATGCAGGTTGCCCAAGGTAGGCATGGGCTAAACATGTGAGTGCTGGAAGGCTGGTAGTCTGGATTTTATTCCAAGTATGAAGAGAAATCATTAGAATGATTTAAATATGTTAAAATGTGGCGATTGTATTTGCAAAATGCCTTAGTATGAGAAATTTGAATCCTAGAAGATACTTTCTTTCATATTGTCTTTCCATATTGCATATTTCCATATTGTCAGTCCTGAGATCGATTAATGTTCTGCTAGATGTTTGTGGGGATGATAACAGCCCATTCGCCAGCCTAGAGGGACCAGCCTAGAAGGGTCTACAGGGACTTAGAGACCCTAAGAACAGGAAATGACCAATTTGGAGAAACGTTAGTGAGGACAAAATTAGTCTACTGAGACCCTCAAAAACCAGCCTTGGAGACAAGGTTGTCGAGAGATTTATCCTTTATCTTGTCTGATCTTCACAACAACTAGGTCGAGTTGGGCCGAGTGGGCCGAACCATAAGTAAAAAGTATCAGACTCTACAAAGAAAATTACATCTGTGTTCTAAGGAGCCATGGGCAAACATTATTTCACCTATTTTCCTGACTAAGAAAGCAATTAAGAAAATTTGCCTGATTTCACATACATTCATCACAGCTGGGCTAGCATTTAAACATAAGTGCCCTGATTCTTGCTAGAATACTCCACTATCTCCTTGTGACATTTGGGGAACAGAGAAATTTTGTAATATTTGTGTGAGTCATCTACGGAATGCCCCAGCAGTGCCCACAAACTACTCAAGGCACTCAGCCCATGCGTGCCGATGAGTATCTGGTCAAGTGTTCTGAGAATCCGCATGTTTTATCTAGTGTGGAAAGAACGCATCTATATATACTCAGCGTGACGTACATACACTTCAGTGAATTTTTATTCCAAGTGTTAATGCTGACTGAAACCTGGCCAGAAAATTACCTGTGAATGGATACCAGCTAGCCAAAATATCTAAACTTTTGAATTATGAACCAGATGGTCACAGAGGGATGAAGGAAAGAGATGGACCAGAAAGAAAGAGATATCTTTTTGTTCGTTTTACTAGAAGACCCTAAGAAACTGTAGCTCTAACCCATGGGTATCCCAGAAAATGCCAAAAAATAGAAGCCTGCATTTTCATGGTCCTGATGCAGCACCATTGAATAGAAGAGTCCCACACAAGGACATGTGGGGACACACCCCACAGGATGGGGCACAATGTCAAGGTGGCCTTTCCCACACCTTGGCAATGAGGTTTCCCTCTGGGCCCTCTCCCCAACTGTGTGGGTTCCAACTTCACCTCCACTCAGGTCTTCTCCTCTACGTTACCCCACTTCATTCATCCCTTTTACTTACTTTGATATTTCCCATCTCCCCCATTAGTCTGTAATGTTTTTGAGGAGAGCAACCATGTCTCCTCCTTCTTTACCCTCTTTCAAGTACCAAGCATGGCATTTTTCATAATAAATACTCAGCACAGTTTTATTATATAAAACAGAAAATAATAATGACTACCATTTATAGAGCAGAGTGTGCCACATGTGATGCTAAGTGCTTTATGTATTTTATTTTATCTAATCCTTATAGCAAATTGAATGATGTAGATGTCTTTGTCCTTGTTTTACAGGGGAGGAAACTAAAGCTTTGGGAAATTAAGTAATTTTCCCAAGGTCACATAATTAGTAAGTAGCAAAAGTGGGACTCAATCCATATTTTGTATAATGCAAATGCAGGGAAACTTACACAGTAGTCTAGGCTGCCTGCCTGTATTGACTATTTTGTTATAAAATTGGAAGAGAAGAGCTGGAATGGCGAGACAGGGTTAGACAAGCAGTCACTTGCCTTAGGGAAGCTGGACCAGTTGGACTGCCAGGCAGAGTCCACATTCTTGACATGTACCTGGGTATTAGAGGGTGGACAAGTACCTGTGGGAAGGAACTCATTTCAGACCTTAAGCTAGTTCCCATCCCTTTTTAATACCAGACAAACAAACTAAAAGAGAGCTGCTCCGTGCTAAGGTGTACTGCGTACTAATCCTCTTCTTCTTGGGAGAAGAGAAACAGCAGATGATTTCTTCAAGGCATTGCCTGGCATTGCAGACAGAGAGCTGAGTCAGAGGGAGAGTTGGCTGAAATTACAGCAAGGCAGACCAGCAGCCTAACCCAGGGTGGTGCAGATCTCTCATTATTCAGCCTTTCCCAGGAGTTAGAGCGCAGGATGCTATCGTAACAGTGAGAGTGCAGATTTAGTGACAGTGGCGAGGTGCCTTGGTGAAGATGTAATGTGCCAGTGCCAATTCGGAAATCCAAGGCCTTAAAGTTACTGAAAAAAGTTACTGAAATGAGTAAGCTAAAAACAGCACACCGAGGGATATAGTATAGCAGAATAAGCTCTAATTATGGACTTAAGAAATTGTGTAGACACCTGCACCCGAATGTTTATAGCAGCACAATTCACAATTGCAAAGATGTGGAAACAACCCAAGTGTCCATCAATACATGAGTGGATTAATAAAATGTGGTGTATGTATACCATGGAGTACTATTCAGCTTTAAGAAACAATGGTGATAAAGCACCTCTTGTATACTCCTGGATAGAGCTGGAACGCATTCTACTAAGTGAAGTATCCCAAGAATGGAAAAACAAGCACCACATGTACTCACTATCAAATTGGTATTAACTGATCAACACATAAGTGTACATATAAGAATAACATCTATTGGATGTCGGGCAGCGGGGAGGGGGAAGGGGGGAGGGGAGAGGAGGGGACGGGTATTTGCATACACAAAGAGTGCAATGCACACCATCCAAGGGATGGACACGCTTGAAACTAGGGGGGGAGGGGGGAGGCAAGGGCAACATATGTAACCTAAACATCTGTACCCCCATAACATGCTGAAATAAAAAAAAAAAAAGAAATTGTGTCTTTGCATTTCAATGCTGGAATGAACCTTAAAAATCATGTAGATGAATAATATTTTAAATATTAATTAATATGACTTTGTTTCCATAATTTGCTTCAACCCTCGTTCCTTCCCTCCTCCAGTCATCTAAGCATTGTTCAGCCATGTCTTAGGCATGAACTGGCTGCAGAAAACAGAGGAAGCACAGTCCATTGCTGGCTTTTGAGTTTAGCAACCCAGATATTATGACTCAGATGTGGAAACATGAGATGTTGAGAGAATAAGTGATAACAGAAAGTTTTCTAATATCCAAGACAAAGGATGGATTCCCAAGATTGGGAAAAAAGAGAGAGGAGAGACTTGAAAGCTGCATGGAGAAAAAAATGAGGGGACACAGCCAGAGGGACCATGAGGACAGTATTGAGTCAGCATCCAGGGGATGACCAGAGTCCACCTGAGTGTACATCATCTGCAACCAGAACCCAGGGACAGCAGCTGCTGTCTTCAGACCTGAAGCCTCACAGGTTGCCCATGCTGAGGAGCTACAATGGGGTCCTCCTTTGGGCAGAAGTCAGCGTCTAGCCCACTGATCATCCCGCAGGAGTAACAGCCATTCATAACCTCACTCTTAAGCTTGTTCTGTTCCCATCCACCTTAGAATTATCAGCTCTTCATCAACATCCTGGGACAACTGTATACATATGAAATGGATGCTTATAAGGGCAGTGGCGTAGAAGAAAAAGCCCCTTATGTATGCACATAAGTAGGAATAAAGGAAATCATCTAGGGATTTCTCTGTGTATTTAACAATTAAAAAAAATAGGGTACCATCTTCAATAGAGAGAATAATGGCTCCCAAAGACGTCCACATTCTAATCCGAGAGCCTAAGAATATGTTACCTTACATGGCAAAAGGGACTTTGCACAGGTGGTAAAGTTAAGGATCTTAAGATAGGAAGATTATCCTGGATTATTCTGGGGGGTTAGTGTAATCACAAGGATCCTTATAAAAGGGAGGCAGGAGGGTCAGAGTCAGAGAAGGAGATGCGACAATAGAAGCAGAAGTTGGGGTGACAAGGGGCCATGAGCCAAGAAACGTGAGCAGTCTCTCACAGCGGAAAAGGGAAGGAACGGGTTCTTCCCTAGAGACTCCAGAAGGAAGCAGCTCGTTAATAACACGGAATTTTGAACCCTGTTCTTGATCCACTAAGTCACTTTATTTGGATTTGGGCCCAGATTGTGTTTTTCAAAGCTGTCCCAGGGTACTCTGATACAGCCAGCCTATACCAGCCTACGCACAGCAGGCTAAAAAGCACCAAATCTAAACTGACATGTCACTCACCATGACCACTATCACTTCAGTAATTTCAATGTCTTTTACTAAATAAAGGTCAAATGGTCATTCAGTTTCACAGGAACTTCAAAAGGGGTTATGATCTCATCACATCTTGAATAATAACAGCTTTCATTTATTGAACATACATATCCCAAGACAATCAATATGGTAATACTTTTATGCATTATCTTATTTAATCTCACAGCAACCTTATACGACAATAATTAATGTTATAATCTGTAACAAAAAAGTTCTAGAAAAGTTACCTGTAGCTGGATGAGAAGGGTAAAAGAATAGGTAACGTGTAATTTGGGTTGTTGTTTTGGGTGTGACTGGGTTGGCACAGAATGGACTTCAAACAAGCTCTATTCATTCCGACCAAGGCACAGATCTGAGGCTTCCTTCCCCATAATTCTGCCTCCTATAAGTGTTCAGGAGATAGCTCATCATCTCAGTGGAGGCTTAGAATGTGTCTGAGCAGCAGAAGTTATTCCTACATGGGGCAAGTTGAACAGGGCTGAGCAAAAGGTGGGTCCCCAAGAGCTGTTACTCCCACAGGACAATGAGCAGCACTGTTGGTGCTGTCAGTGGAAGGTCTGTATGGGACATAATGAGGACAGCTAACATCGCTCTATGGCATGGATGATTTACGACACTGGCCCAAATGCCTAATGTGATCCCATGATCTGTATTTAATGACATGACTCCCAACTTGTGATAGACGGTGTTCTTCTATTAGCAGTTGACAAGTCTTAGTGCTAGTTCCAGTTCAATCCCCTGGCTCTTCCCTCAGTATTGTCTTTCCCCCATCCCTTAACCTCTAGCCCAAGGAATTGTTATTTGGTCTTAGGGGGCACTACAGTGTGACCCCTACTTTATATTTCTAAATCTATTGTTTTAGCATATATGTTATGATCTACTTCCTTCCAGATTTTCTGGCCTTTTGTTCTAAAAGCCAGACTTCGGGTAAAAATTCCTTTTTCTCAAACTACTCTCTGACCTTTGAGTTTCAAAATCCTGACAGTATAAACTGGCGGTGGGAGCATGAGGCACGAGAATGTGGGGAGGAGGAAAAGCAGGAGCCACATGTAAAATATCGCAAAGTATCGTTCCTCTTCATAACCATAATTCGCAGGGTCATACAGGCAAAGAGGGATGAAACCAGGAATCATACCCACATCCCTCTCATGTCAAAGTCTATATGACATCCAGTCCATCACTAGACCTCTCTAACTAGTAAGTCCGACTCTAAATCCCAGCAAATTCTACCCATACATCCTAGTTCTGGACCTATTGAGCATCTAAATTCCTCCCTTCCCAAGACAGTCAGATATTCAGATACTTGAGAATTATTTTTTCACCTGAGCCATCTCTGAGCTAAGTACCACCCAGTTCCTCTGCTCTTCATAGACATGACATTGACCATCTTTTCATCATCTTGGACCTTCTTTTGGAGGTGCGTAAGTTTTGTGTGTCCCTCTTGACTTGTGACTTCCCCAAGTAAGCTGCATCATTCCAATTAGAGAGGTCCAAGTTAACGCCAGAGATTTTCCAGTCGTCTTACTCCTGGCCCCACACTCCTAAATCAAAGAATGATTGTACCATGCAGGATGTGTACAGATTTCTACTTCAGCTTTCCATGAGATATTTTCAACCTCTACTGCACAACATGGTGACTATAGTTAGTAATGATTACTGTATATTTTAAAAATTGCTGAAAGAGTAGATTTCAAATGTTCTTATCACAAAGAAATGCCAAGTATATGAGGTGATGGATATGTTAATTAGCTTGAGTCAATCACTCCACAAACTATACATGTATCATAAAATTGCATTGTATCCTATAAATACATACAATTATTTAAAAACATAAGATTTAAAACAAACAAAAAAAATAGTTTCCTATTGGATTTTATTTTTTAATCCAATGTGACAATTTTTGACTGGATTGTTTAATCCATTCATATTTAATGTTATTATTGAAATGGTTGGATGTCTACCTGCCATTTTGCTTTTTCTTTTCTATGTACCTCATGTTTCTTTTTTCCTCTATTCTTTTACTGTTTTCTTTTATATTGAGTAAATATTTTCTAATGTAACATTTTAATTCTTTTAATGATCCTTTTACTATTTTTAGGTTGTTTTTTAGTGATTTTTGTATGGTTTACTATATACATTTCAATTTATCACATCTACTTTAGATTTATACCAACATAATTGAAATGAGATAGTAATGCTACTCCTCTATAGCTATTATACTATTATTGTTATACATATTACATCATATATCATCATACATGTTACAAATATGTTACATCATATATGTTACACATCTAATGATGCTATATTTTAATTATTACCTTGAATAATTTTATGTCTATTAAGGAAGCTGAGATACAGTGTCTGTTGCAACTACTCAACTCTGCAGCTGCAGAAGGGAAACAGCCATGGGCAATACATATATGATGAACATGGCTATGTTCCAAAAAAACTTTATATATAGGCACCGAAATTTGAATTTCATATAGTTCCATATCTCGTGAGATATTCTTCTTTTGATTTTTTCCCCCAACCACTTAAAGGTGTAAAACGCATTTTAGCTTACAGGTTATACAAAAACAGGCAGGAGTAGGATTGAATCTGAGGGCATAGTTTGCCAACAACTTAACTTTCAACAATGGTATATAAAACTCTTTTATATGGCACCCTGAGATTACCCAGAAATACCTCCCGGCCTGCCACAGTGGTGAAAATCAGATCTAAGATTGGGCTTCAGTGTCCTATCTCTGTTTCACTAAGAACAGTTTTACTTATTTTGTTTTCCAAACTGAGAAGATTGCATTTAACAAAGTGTCCCAGGAAGGAAGGAAGAAGGGAGAGAAGGAAGCATGGAAGGGAGTAGGAAGGAAAAAAGGAAAGGTAATTTCAAATATCGTTTCAAGATCTGAAATTGTACTACTTTCAACTAAAATGGTACCGAATCTTCAAGAACACTGAGACTGAACTTCAGTTAATCTTGAAATCCAGATATTTGTATATTAAGCCATACGTTCATTTATCTCTATTAAATTCTGTCTGAATTTTTAAATCTAAGCTCATTTTTGCAAATAGAAACAGCGTTAAAGGAAAGGGTACCTGGATATTCTACAGAACTGGGCCTACAGAACTAGGAGAACAGAGGTCTTTTTCCACCCTCTTGTGTCCGAAAGTAGCAATCACAACAGCCAAATCCACTAAATACTACATATTAACAACATCTGTTACCAGTAAGACCTAAGGAGGGGCGTGAAATTCTTAGAACAAAGAAGTCGAAATGGTAGTGAGGGAAATTCTACTACTTTCAACTAAAATGGTACCAAATCTTCAAGAACTCTGGGACTGAACTTCAGTTAATCTTGAAATCCAAATATTTGTATATTAAGCCATATGTTCATTTATCTCTATTAAATTCTTTCTGAATTTTTAAATCCAGGCTCATTTTTGCAAATGGAAACAGCGTTAAAGGAAAGGATACCTGGATGTTCTACACCTGGGCCTAAAGAACTAGGAGAAAAGAGGTCTTTTAGCGCCCTCTTGTGTGCGTAAGGAGCAATCACAACAGCCAAATCCACTAAATACTACATATTAACAACATCTGTTAACAATAAGACCTAAGGGTGGGGGGTGGAATTCTTAGAACAAAGAAGTTGAAATGGTGGTAAGGGTTTATCATTGCTTATTTATACTGATCTGCTATATACTGATCCTCTATATTTGAACATATCTTCTACAAACAACAGTCTCCTAAAAAGAAAGTACTTCCTTTCTCCCTTTTATCTAAATGCTGTACACTCTTTGAAAAAAAATGATCACTCTTTTTGTCTTTCTGTAGGTCACCATAATCATCCCTTATCTGAATAAGTAGAGCAGTTAAGATTACAGGTTTTAGCATAAGACATGAGTTTGATGCTCAACTCTGCCCTTCCTTAACTGTATGACTCCCTACAAATCAATTAATCTCTCCTAAGTGATTATGCAGCCATTTATCATTGAATGGGACTCCACCCATATAAACATAGTTGTTTTCCCTCTGATTAAACCAACAAAAAAATCACTTTGACTCAAAAGTTAGACTTGGAGGCACAAGCAACCAAAGAAAGAATAGACAAATCAGATTTCATAAAAATTAAAAACTTTCATGTATGAAAGGATACTGTCAAGAAAGTAAAAAGACCACTTACCAAATGGGAGAAAATAGCTGCAAATCATGCACAGACTGGCCTTCCCAGCCCATCACAGCCACTGTCAACACCAGCATACACCACTTGGGATCCAGAGGGCTGTCCTGTCACTGCTACTATCATCGCCCTTGCCGCACCTGCAACCTAGGGGTCTGAGAACCTGCCCACCCACCTGGCTCACCACTGCCACTACTGCCATCTAAGTAAGCTACCTAGAGGCGCAAAAATCAGCCCACCTGGACCCATTAACACTAATGCCAGCATATGCTGCCCTGGGGTCCAAGAACAGGCATGCTCAGTCCACCACTGCCACTACTGAGGTCCAAAGACTAGCTCACCTGGCATCCCAGTCCCTAGCAAAACTTCACTACAGCCTCCACTAATAAACATACCCCAGGCCAACGAGGAATCGCAGACACCACTGATGCTGCTTACAACTTAATAAACCATACAGAGGGCACACTAATGAACGCACCCAGAATCAAAGCTAAAGTGCACTACCCGACCAACACCATAAATAGTCTTTCCCTGCAAAAGCAAATTCAAAAAATTAGAAGAAGTGACAGTTACACCAGATGCAGAGATATCAATGTAAGGACACAGGAACCATGAAAAAGCAAGAAAATAAGTGGCCTCCAAAAGAACACAGTAATTCTCCAACAACAGATCACTATCAAAAAGAAATTTATGAAATCCCAAAATAAGAATTCAAAATACCAATTTTAAAGAAGTTCAGTGAGATACAAGAGAATACTAAAAAACAATACAAAGAAATCTGAAAAAACAATTCAGGATGCAAATGAAAAAATTTACCAAAGAGATAGATATCATAAAAAAGAACCAAACAGAAATTCTGGAACTGAATAACTATGTGAATGAAATAGAAAATACATTGGAAAGCTCCAATAATAGACTAAATCAAGCAGAAGAAGGAATCTCAGAACTTGAAGATAGGTTTTTCAAAATAACCCACTCAGACAAAAATAAAAAGAATAAAAAAGAATGAGCAATACCTACAGGATATATGGGATACTATAAATCAACTAAATATTTGAATTTTTAGAGATCCATAAGGGTAAGAGGAAATGAAGAGGTTATAAAACCTATTTAACAAAATAATGAATGAAAATTCCCTAAGTCTAGCAAGAGATTTAGGTATCCAGATAGAGGTGACTCAGAGATTGCCCAAATAGATACAATGCAAAAAGATCTTCTCAATGGCACATTATAGTCAAACTGTCAAGAGTCAAAGACAAAATAAAGAATTCTAAAAACAGCAAGAAAAAAGCATCTAGTCACTTATAAAGGAATCCTCACCAGAATAACAGCAGATTTCTCAGCAGAACCTTGTAAGCAAGGAGAGAATGGGATAATATATTCAGAGTGCTAAAAGAAAAAACTTCCAGTTGATACTACAGCCAGAAAAGTCATCTTTCATAAATGAAGGAGAAGTAGTCTTTCCCAGACAAGCAAAAGCCAAGGAATTTCATCAATAGTGGACTGCTCTACAATAAATATTTAAGAGTGTCCTGTAGCTGGAAGCAAAAGGACAATATCTACCATCATGAAAACATATGAAAATGCAAAACCCACTGGTAGAAGAAACACACAAATAAGGAAGAAAGAAGACTCAAGTGTTACCACTACAGAAAACCACCAAGCCACACTGATAAATAATAAGAGAGAAAGAAAGAAACAAAAGATATACAAAACAATCAGAAATCAATTAATAAACTGACAGGACTAATATCCAGAATACCAGGACCTCGAATAACTCAATTATTAAATAGAATTTAATAATTCCATTGAAAAGTGGGCAAAGGACATGAATAGACATTTCTCAAAAGAAGACATACAAACAGCCAATAGGTATATGAAAAAATGCTCTACATCGCTAATTAACAGGGGAATGCAAATCAAAACCGCAATGAAGTATCATCTTATACTAGTTAGAAGGGTTATTATTTTTAAAAACAAACAAAAAATAACAGATGTGAGCGAGGATGCAAAGAAAAGGGAACTCTTACACACTATTGGTGGGAATGTAGATTAGCACAGCCACTGTGGAAAACACTATGGAGATTTTTCAGAAAATGAAAAATAGAGCTACCCTATAATCCAGCAATCCCACTACCAGACATTTATCTAAAGACTGAGAAATCAGTATATCAAAGGGATACCTTCACTCACATGTTTATTGCAGCACTATTCACAATAGCAAAGACATGGAATCAACCTAAGTGTTCATCAAGGGACAAATGGATAGAGAAAATGTGGTATAGATACACAATGGAATACTATTTGGCCATAAAAAGGAATGAAATTATGTCATTTGCGGCAACATGGATGAAACTGGAGGTCATTATGTTAAGCAAACTAAACCAGGCACAAAAAAGATAAATATTGCATGTTCTCACTCATATTTGGAAGCTAAAAAATTTGTTTACATGGAGGTAGAGAATAGAATGATAGAGACCAGAGGAAACACACCTGGGAAAGGTGTGTTGGTGGGTAGGAGATGAAGAGAGGTTGGTTAATGCGTACAAACATACATTTAGATAGAAGATATAAATTCTAATGTTCCATAGCAGAATAGGATGACTATAGTTAGTAACAATGTATCATATATTCAAAGTAGCCGGAAGGGAGGACTTGAAGTGTTCCCAACACACAGAAATGATAAATACTCAAGGTGATGGACACTCCAAATATGCAGTCTTGATCATTACACAGTCTATGTATGTAACAAATATATGCACCCCATAAATATGTAAAATATTATGAATCAATTAAAAAATGAATGAAGTACTGACAAATGCTACAACGTGGATAAACCTCAAAAACATGCTAAGTAAAAGAAGCTAGACACCAAAAGTCACATATTGTATGATTTCATTTATACGAAATATTCAAAATCGGGAAATCCACGGAAACAGCATATTACTGATTGCCAGGGCCTGGAGTTGGAGGTGAAAAGTAATTTCTTTATGGACAAAGGGTCTCACTTGGGATGATGAATTTGTTTTAACTGGATAGAGGTGATGGCTACAGAACATCATGAAGTAC
>NW_012151729.1:5093861-5095754 GCF_000956105.1 Propithecus coquereli
AAAAAAAAAGTAATTCTGGTTATTCTTTACTGCATCTGATTTTTCTCTATTTTATCTGTATTATAGCTTAAAGTTTTTCAAACCTAACCAAGTCAAATAAAACTGAACGTTTGTTATTTTAAAAAAATAAAAAGCATACAATGGTTTTGTATTTCAAACAGCAGTGGCAATTGCTTTTTACAGCCGATTCAGCTCCACCCAGACTGGGTTGCAGCCAGAAGGCCATGGGCAGAAATGACTCCACCTTCACCTCAAAGACTGGCCCCAACCCAGCCTTGGCCCACCTACATTTTCCTATCTCTTGTGCCACACCGATTGTGTCAGGCATCTGTCAGCATATGACACTCTCTTGGCCACAATAAAACAGTACAAAAGTGGGCAGGGACATAAATAGGGCAAGTCCAGAAAAGAGCAGGATTTTCCATTTCTATGGTCAAGGTGAATAGGAAAATAAGGTCTCTTCTTCTGAATCTATGGTTTGAATGTGTCTGCTATGGTTTGAATGTGTCCCCCAAAGTTTGTGCGTTGGAAACTTAATCCCCAATGCAACAGTGTTGAGAGTCAGCCCCTTTAAGAAGTGATTAAGTCATGAGGGCTCTGCTCTCATAAATGGATTAATGCTGTTATCACCAGAGTGGGTTGATTATGACAAGAATGGGTTTGTTATAAAAGTGAGTTTGTCTCTTTCTCTCTCTCTCTCTCTCTCACTATGTGACACCTCCCCCCATGTTATAACACATCACGAAGACCCTCACTAGATATGGTTCCTCAATCTCAGACTTCCCAGCCTCCAGAACTGTGAGCCCATAAATTTCTGTTCTTTATAAATTACCCAGTCTCAGGTATTCTGTTACAGCAACATGAAACAGACTAAGATAATGTTTTTGGAACTTCAGACCTAGAACTAGTGCAGCCATTTCCCTACACTGGAAACACAGCCTGAGGATAAAGCCAATAAAGGGAAGAGAAAAGACAAGAGAAAATCAAATGGAAGCTGAGCAAAAGCTCTGAAAGAGCTATTTCTGAAGCACAGGTTATTTCTGGACTTTTGAGATACTTAGGCTAATAAACTCCATTTGTTGTTTAAGCCAGTTTGAGCTGGATTTTTTATTTCTTTTAACCAAAAATATCCTACTTGATACAGCAACTTCATAAAGTTAAAGCTCAAAATTCGAAAATCTGATAACAGCTAACCTTTTATTACTTCTCTGTATACACCCCGAATCTTCAGCCCAGCATTGCCCAATAGAACTTTCTGTGTTGATGGAGATGTTCTGTATCTGTGCTGTCCAACACACTAGCCATTAGCCATGTGACACTACTAGCACATGCAATGTGGCTAGTATGGCTGAGGAATTGAATTTTAATTGAATTTAATTAATTTTAAGTGCCATGCAGCTAGTGGCTACAGTATTGGAAGGCATAACTAACTTAATGAAATTTTCCTTGAGTGTAACCCAGTGTTTCCGCCTTCCCTTGCTTACCTTGTTCTTTCTGCCTAGACTACCTGATTGTCTTTTGTCACATAGTTACAATATAGCCATCCTTATAAGTCAAGTTCAAATACCTCTGGTTCTATGAAGCTCTTTTGATTACATTATCCAGAACTGTGAATTTCCTCAATGCTTTATCGTTGTTTTTTTTAAATTCCCTGGCATTTGTAAAGAAAGTTTTGTTTAAAAAATGGATATTAATAAGCATTTGTTTGATTTTTTTTTTAAGGGACAGGTGTGTCCATACTTGATATTCTAGGAAACAGGGAAAGTTACGATTGTTCCTACGAATAGCTCACATAGACCTCACATCTGTCCCTTTTTTCAAGTCACACTACTATTAATACTGGTTCTCATTTCACACACATAAACCATTGCCTTTTTTCTGTCTCTTTTCCTT
>NW_012151729.1:5105379-5107983 GCF_000956105.1 Propithecus coquereli
ACATGTAAACTTGTAAGCGTTTATTATCTTTTACCCTTCCCCATTGCATTAATTGCAAATTCTGCATTGTTCTATGTTTTCTATGAGGCCTCTGTCCTTTCCCAACATCAAAGGATGATTTCAGAACACTCCGGTTCTATAACTGGCCAATTTTTGACACAGGATTGGCAAATAAGCAGAGAAATGAATGGAGAGGGGAAGAGAGGGAATTTTTGTAAGAAAGACAAATATTCAGTCAATTAAAGGCATAAAATACAGAAGCCACATACATGATAGCAAGAAAAATGAAGAGTCACTAAGGCTTAGTTTCTTTGTTTGTGTTTTGTTGTTTTGTTTTTAAACCAGTTGAGGTGTCCTGTGTCGTGAAGTAAAGACAGTAAAGTGAAGGCTCAGAATGGCTGCAGAGTGTAAGGTGAGGATTAGGAGGAACAGGGAAAGGAGGGGTGGAAAGAAGAGGTAAGTTCTCTCTGTTGCCCTTCACCAAGAGATTCAAGTGAAGATTTGAATCACTTTTAAATACTTTGAATATCAAGCTTGATTTCTTTGCTGTTGAGTGCACAGAGACCTTCAGGCAGCTGGAGTTCCCAGGTTTATTCCAGTTACAGCAACGCTGTCAAAGGCACCCACACGTGTGCACATCTTGCTGGCATGAACAATACTTATCTCTTCTGCTCCTCCCTGCTCCCAAGCAGAACCTGTCAAGCAAATCATTTTCAATATACTGATAAACCAATACTATGCATATGCTTCCTTACCACTTTAAAGCATGCGATATATTTAATAAATATAAATCCCTTATATATCTGCTTCTCTTTACAACTTTCAAGCATCTTTTTCATCTCATCTGAGTTTCACAACATTCCTGGAAAGCAAACAAAGGTCACTGTCACCACTTTACCAGACGAGGAAGAGGAGGTTCAAAGAAGTTTCACAGGTGCACAAGTCACCCAGTCTGGGAATGGCAGAGCTGAGTTTTAACTGTGGTCTCTCACTGCATATCCATGATTCTTGTCACCACGATGCTCAACTGTTCAAATGTGCTTCATATACTCCTTTAGGGAGAGTTCTGTGTATACAGAAGCAAAAGCACTGGGCTTAAAGCTTGGAGAACTTGGTTCCAGTCCCTATCTTTTTATAACGTTGGATAAGTCATTTTTCCACTCTGGTCCTATTTATCAACTTCTTCAGCTATTTGCGTGTTAGAAGTCAAATATTCTACATTAGTAATGATAATAGCTATTATTACTAAAGACATATAAGACAGGTACTACTACTAAGTATATAGATTTATCATCCATTTAATCTTCACAACCTTGCAAGCTTTCAGAGAAGTTAAAATCATTTTCCCAAACTTGTCAAATAACAGAACCAGGCTGTAAACATAGGCCAGACAGATTCTCTTTTCATAATACCAAATTGCTTGCAAATCTCTTGTACCCATAATAATTAAAAAGAAAAAAAAATTTCTAATCTCTTATTGAATTATCAAAATATGTGAGTGGCTATGGGTCTTTATTCTCTCAGGTATATTTAATGGTATATTTAATATGTACTTGGTATATTTAATGTACATACTAAATGGTATATGAAGGTTGTGATATTAATAAAGATCGTAACATAAAAATAAAGGCAATAGCAATTTGCATTAAGTGCCAGCTATGCATCAGCTGCTAAGCACATAAATTCATATAAAGTAATGCATTATCATATTTAATCCTTGAAACTTTAAGTAGTAGGTACATTTATTATCCCCATTTTTAAAAACAGCAAACCAAGAACTAAGAGGACTAACCTCCCCTACCCTATTTAGTAAGTTGTAGAGCTTGGGTTTGGACTTGGGTTGTCTTCCTCAGCATCTATGTTCTTCAAAGCTGCCTAGTACTACCTGGATAAGTGGGGTTGTCGTGTGGTCCCTGTACCTGAGCCTTTGTCTTGAATCTAGGTGGTAGAAGAACTCCCCCTCCAAATGTAAGCAGAGACCTCTCCACTGTCTCACTGTCCTTCTCTCCCTACCGACTGCCTCTCATCCGTCGGATCTCCTGCCCTAAATTGCTGGTGTATCACCACCTACCTTCTTTTCCCACTGTACTAAACCAGAGTATACTTGCTTATACAGTTTTCATTTATCTGTACACAGGAAAATAAATGTCAGAAACTAGAACTCGATAAGAAATATTTCTTTTCTTCACAATAAAGGCTTGGGAAATTTTTGTAAGAAAAGAAAGAACCACAAAACGCCTGTTGAAACAAGCCTTGGGCTTCATTCTGGATTGTGTCCATATTTCTGAAACCTACACTCTAAGCAACAAGTACAGGTTTGGGCACTTAATCAAAGTCAGTAGGCCCTTGTCAAGTCCAATGTAGAACATCTCAATCCTTATGTAGGGACAGGAAGCCCGGCTTTCACTGGGGAAACCCCTGTTTCCAAGTCAAACAATTATAGCCTAGAGTTCACCTTTGAATTTCATGAGCACATACTCACGGCTCCCCTCTTGCACACAGGCATGTTGGCATTCCTAACATTAGGTTTCTACACAGCTCAGACACGACCCTAGCCTCCCAGAGCAGGGCAGAGCCACCAGACCAATCCCACTCCCTCTCACA
>NW_012151729.1:5109030-5110928 GCF_000956105.1 Propithecus coquereli
TGTCTGCCTTCTTGACTATGGAGCATCTAGCATACTGCCTGGCACATTGAAGATATCCATAATGTTAAAGGAAAACTTCAGACAAAAATTTAATAGAATTTATTTGAGCAAAGAATAATTCATGAATTGGCAGGAAATCCAACAGGAAAACAGAGGCAGGAGCAGTTCAGAGAGCTCTGCTCTGCACTGTGAGCAGCAAACTTTCATAGATCGAACACGAAAGCAAAGTAGAAAAATTACTTGATTGACTACAGCTAGGCATTTGCCTTATTTCGCTAGGATTTCTGGTGGAAAGTCCCCAGTTAGAGGTTAGTTGGCAGTTTCTGATTGTTTAAGCTTAAGTTTTGTTTTACTATCCACATTGAATTGAGTTTTGGTTTGCTTATGTGGGAGGAGTTCCAATTACAGAGACAACCTGAGGCAATCCTTCTTATTTGCTTCAACAATAAGTATTTGTTTGATGAGTAAGTGCCATGCAACAATACAGGATCACATTGTATTATCGAGGCTTCACAACCACCCTAGGATTATTATTATTATATTCATGTTAGAACATTGAAATTCAAAAAGAGTCAGTAACTTGTCACAAGGTCAAGAGCTCATAAATAATAGAAGAGTCAAAACTCAAAACCAGGTCAGTCTGACCTCAAAGTGCATACTCTTTAACTGTAATTGTATCCTAGTTCAGTATTTCCCAAATCTTGACATGTATATGAACCATCTGGGTATATTTTGAAAATGCAGATTCTAATTCAGGAAGTTAGGAGTAGGGTCTGTAATTATGTATTTCTAAAAAGCTACCAGGACAAATTGATTCTGCTGTTCCACAGATTACACTTTGAACAGAAAAAAGCACTAGTTCACATTCACAGAATGTCAGGGATTTTAAAGGAAAACTTAGGCAGTCACGTTAGAAATACAAAGACCAGATTTTACAAAGTGCTCACTCTTAGGCCATTTATTGATGCTTGCATCACTACTCTGCACTAAAACCAGGCCCTAATCCCATTGCAACCTACTACAGACAAGACACCACAGAGGGACACATAGCCAACATACAATGATACAGCATGGAGGGAACTTGGGGCTTTGGAGCCTGACAAGTAAATGCCAAAATTCTAACTATTTCAATTGGAGTAGAACCAAAATCAAATATCTCAGGTTAGTAGATTTCTGCAAAATCTTACGAACTAAAAGTCTTGACTTGTTTAGCAACCCTAAAAGTTCATAGAGGAAGTATTTTTTAACTACTGCAGCAAAACCTACTTAGAGGGATTTGCTAAGAAAGGCAATGAACGCATGAACACCAGCTTTGAAGAGGAAGACGATGACGATGAACATAGAAGTAATGAAGATGATGTGGAGGATGAGTTGGTCCACCAAGAGAATATGAGGAAGAGGAAGAGGAGAATGAAGACAAGATGAAGGAATTCCAGAATTGGGAAAGGGAGAAGAGGAAATATACCTCTCATTTTCAAAGAAAAGAATTTTAGAATAAATATGATGTCTATGTTGACAAAGAGAGAGAGAGTAGAAGATAAAGAAGAAGATCTTTAAAGAAAAAAGAGGGAGAAAGGATGAGCAAGAGAAAGAGATAACAAGGTCATTCTAAAACCAGATTCCCTTATGCTGTCAGTTTTGTAATAGGGTGGGCATTATAGTTATTTCTATAGAAATAATAGAAAGTATCATGTAACTTTTTACAGGAAGAATGTGTTCTACAATTTTCACATTGTCATCATGTAACATACACTTTATTAATCTGTCAATGATAATATTTTACATAGAGAAAAATACTCATTAATCTCATTGTCAAATTCCATAGAAATTTATTCACAATTTTAATTTTTGTCATCTTTTTTTTTGTTAGTCATGATTAACCATCAATTAAAACATGA
>NW_012151729.1:5110978-5112060 GCF_000956105.1 Propithecus coquereli
AAGAAGTTCAGTGAGATACAAGAGAATACTAAAAAACAATACAAAGAAATCTGAAAAAACAATTCAGGATGCAAATGAAAAAATTTACCAAAGAGATAGATATCATAAAAAAGAACCAAACAGTAATTCTGGAACTGAAAAACTATGTGAATGAAATAGAAAATACATTGGAAAGCTCCAATAATAGACTAAATCAAGCAGAAGAAGGAATCTCAGAACTTGAAGACAGGTTTTTCAAAATAACCCACTCAGACAAAAATAAAAAGAATAAAAAAGAATGAGCAATACCTACAGGATATATGGGATACTATAAATCAACTAAATATTTGAATTTTTAGAGATCCATAAGGGTAAGAGGAAATGAAGAGGTTATAAAACCTATTTAACAAAATAATGAATGAAAATTCCCTAAGTCTAGCAAGAGATTTAGGTATCCAGATAGAGGTGACTCAGAGATTCCCCAAATAGATACAATGCAAAAAGATCTTCTCAATGGCACATTATAGTCAAACTGTCAAGAGTCAAAGACAAAATAAAGAATTCTAAAAACAGCAAGAAAAAAGCATCTAGTCACTTATAAAGGAATCCTCACCAGAATAACAGCAGATTTCTCAGCAGAACCTTGTAAGCAAGGAGAGAATGGGATAATATATTCAGAGTACTAAAAGAAAAAACTTCCAGTTGACACTACAGCCAGAAAAGTCATCTTTCATAAATGAAGGAGAAGTAGTCTTTCCCAGACAAGCAAAAGCCAAGGAATTTCATCAATAGTGGACTGCTCTACAATAAATATTTAAGAGTGTCCTGTAGCTGGAAGCAAAAGGACAATATCTACCATCATGAAAACATATGAAAATGCAAAACCCACTGGTAGAAGAAACACACAAATAAGGAAGAAAGAAGACTCAAGTGTTACCACTACAGAAAACCACCAAGCCACACTGATAAATAATAAGAGAGAAAGAAAGAAACAAAAGATATACAAAACAATCAGAAATCAATTAATAAACTGACAGGACTAATATCCAGAATACCAGGACCTCGAATAACTCAATTATTAAATAGAATTTAATAATTCCATT
>NW_012151729.1:5113556-5116034 GCF_000956105.1 Propithecus coquereli
AAATTCAGGATGAAAAGAGAAAACATACTACATTCCAGACTCTAGTTTTATTTATCTTCCTCCTGGCTGTGGATTTCTTAAACACCTCCTAATCCTTACAATTAACTTTTTCTTTTCTTAAATGAATTTCTATTTTGTAACTTGTAATCCAAAGTGCCCTGTCTAATGCCCAACTCCAGCTCAAGGATCACCTCTGCCATAAAGCCTGTTGCAGCCCATGGAAAATACTCCATTTTGAAATTTACAATGGAAATATTGACTCTTAAGACTTGAAATGACCATAATCGTACCCCTCAATTAGACACAGTTCCTGTGCTATCTCTACAAAGTATCATCAGACTCTGATTAAGTAACTCTAATAAGAAAGACTTTATTATCTCCATGGGCAGAGCATGCCATCTTTGAGCAACTCTGGTTATGATAAGATTATTGTTTGTAAATGGACAGAAACCTCTTCGCCCCAAATGTTTAACATCTAGAGTTGTTTGGAAAAAACAGGGTATCCCTTTCCCTGTAACAACTGTTTATCAATTTGAAGACAATGACTGTAACTCCACCATACTCTTTCCTACTGTTCCCCCTGTGTGTCTCTCTCTCACACACACACACACATACATACACACACACACAGTTTTCTCCCTATAAAATATTATTTCCAGGCCTAACCCTCTCACAAACATCCTACAGCACTTAAGAGTTCATAATGTAATAGCAGAGTTGGGTTTGATTCCAGCTCTCCCATTCATTAACCATGAGGCTCTGGACAAATCCGTTAACCTTGGAGTTTCATTTTCCTCATCTGTAAACTGAGTATAATAAAATGTTCAATAAAAAGGACTGTGGTAAGAGTCAAATGAAATACCTCGAATAAAGAATACAGCAGAGCATAGATCAAGGAAGACATTCAATAAATGCTAGCCATTATTATATTTTCAACAATATTATCATTATTATGCTTGCTCTTATCTATTAGAACACCTAGTTTTATTGGTCAATGCCCCTTAAACTGATATACGAAGACATCGTATTAGTAGTTCTACGTGCTTACTGTAAAATCAGGCACCATTGGGTTTGTTGATTATTCCCATTTATGACGAGAAAACCGAGACGCAGTTGGGTTAAGTAGCTTGCCCAAGGGTGGTGGCAAAGCAAGAGTCTACTCCAAGAATTCTGATCCATGCACGATTGCAGCATTCCAATTTTGCTACATTAGATCATTATTTATGCACAAGGTGGCACTCAACAATAGAAGAGTGGCTTGTCCTGCTGTGCCCTCTCAAAAAGCAACTCAAAATAGTGTCCCATGGTGGCATCTTCCTCCAGGAGCAGAGCTTCCAGTATTTAAGAAGAATAGATATTTGGAGATATAAGATATACACTTTATCTACCAAAGTAGATATATCTACTAGTAGATAAAGATACTTTAAGCCAGTATTAAAGGGGTAGGTCAGCAGTACAAATTTAGTGCATGAGACAGGCACTTAATAAGTACTTGAAGAAAATATGAAGGAAAAACCTTCATGAGTATTAATCAAAAAATAAGCAGCTTCCTACAACTACCTTACATCTGGCCCCATAACACAAACTACAGTACATCTCCATATCCACAATTCAGTCATTCCTTTGGAGAGATAAAAACAAACTATAATGAATTTAAACCATATACATGTAAACTTGTAAGCGTTTATTATCTTTTACCCTTCCCCATTGCATTAATTGCAAATTCTGCATTGTTCTATGTTTTCTATGAGGCCTCTGTCCTTTCCCAACATCAAAGGATGATTTCAGAACACTCCGGTTCTATAACTGGCCAATTTTTGACACAGGATTGGCAAATAAGCAGAGAAATGAATGGAGAGGGGAAGAGAGGGAATTTTTGTAAGAAAGACAAATATTCAGTCAATTAAAGGCATAAAATACAGAAGCCACATACATGATAGCAAGAAAAATGAAGAGTCACTAAGGCTTAGTTTCTTTGTTTGTGTTTTGTTGTTTTGTTTTTAAACCAGTTGAGGTGTCCTGTGTCGTGAAGTAAAGACAGTAAAGTGAAGGCTCAGAATGGCTGCAGAGTGTAAGGTGAGGATTAGGAGGAACAGGGAAAGGAGGGGTGGAAAGAAGAGGTAAGTTCTCTCTGTTGCCCTTC
Organism: Propithecus coquereli; assembly: GCF_000956105.1. NCBI lineage: Eukaryota > Metazoa > Chordata > Mammalia > Primates > Indriidae > Propithecus > Propithecus coquereli. Next base: position 5,115,700 of record NW_012151729.1, read on the forward strand.
ACCAAGAGATTCAAGTGAAGATCTGAATCACTTTTAATTACTTTGAATATCAAGCTTGGTTTCTTTGCTGTTGAATGCACAGAGACCTTCAGGCAGCTGGAGTTCCCAGGTTTATTCCAGTTACAGCAACGCTATCAAAGGCACCCACACGTGTGCACATCTTGCTGGCATGACCAATACTTATCTCTTCTGCTCCTCCCTGCTCCCAAGCAGAACCTGTCAAGCAAATCATTTTCAATATACTGATAAACCAATACTATGCATATGCTTCCTTACCACTTTAAAGCATGCGATATATTTAATAAATATAAATCCCTTATATATCTGCTTCTCTT
>NW_012151729.1:5117374-5121421 GCF_000956105.1 Propithecus coquereli
CAAAAAGATAGAACAATCACAAATTAACAACCTAATGTCACATGTCAAGGAACTAGAAAAAGAAGAGCAAACCAAACCCAAAGCTAGCAGAAGAAAAGAACTAACAAAGATCAGAGCAAAACCAAATGAAATGGAAACCAAAAAAACAATACAAAGAATTAATGAAACAAAAAGTTGATTCTCCAAAAAGATAAATAGAATCAATAGACCTATTATAGCTAGATTAACCTGAAATAAAAAAGACCCATATGAGCTCAATCAGAAATGTAAAAGGAGATATTACAACTGATACCACAGAAATATAAAATATCATCCATGAATACTATGAAAACCTCTCTGTACATAAACTAGAAAACAGAGAGGAAATGCGTAAATTCCTGGAAACACACAACCTCCCAAGACTCAGTCAGGAAGAGATAGAAACCCTGAACAAACCATTAATGGGCAGTGATATTAAAGTAGTATTAAATCTCCTATCAACAACAACAAAGTCAAGATTAATTTCAAACACTTCCAATCCCCCAACCTCACTGCAGCTTACCTAAACTCATCATCATGTCTGAACATATCCCACAAAATTTAATACTCTTTCAAGTATCAGATCAAATGCCACCTTCTCCATTCTGGATTAATAAGACACCTCAGAGTGAATTCAAAAAAACAGCAACAATTACAGAGAGATGCCTTAAAAACATGTCATTTACAGAAAGCTTGAAGAAATAGAGATGCTTACCATGGAGGAGAGAAGATTTAATTATTGGAGAGCTGTTAATGGGATAGTGGATTGTACTGCTTGCTCAGGTCCAAGTGCAATAACTAGGGCCAATGTTTGGGAATTAGAGGGAAACACTTCAGGCCAAAGCAACTAAGAAATATTCTACCAAAGCTGTCGAAAAGAAGATAATTTTTTAAATCTATAATTTGTATAATATTCTCTGTGTAAAAGGCTGTGCTATTTGCTTTATATGCGTCTGTATATTTGAATCTTTTGACAAGTCTGAGAGCTAAAACCATTTCCATTTTACGGATTTTTTGAAAACCTAAGGCTTAGAAAACTTGAATAATTTGCCCAAAATATTGTAGTTAATAACTAGGCAGCAGCAAGATCAAAACTCAATTCCATCTGACTTCGGAGTCCAATTTATCCAGCCCCCAGTACATTACCCTAGTGAACTTCCCACCTTTAGAAGTGTAAAAGCAAACTATGCCAGCCTGGGTGACATAGCAACACCTCATCTCTACAAAAAACTAAAAAATTAGTCAGGAACGGTGGTTCACACTTGCAGTTCTAGCTACTCAGGAAAGGGAGACAGGAGGATCACTTGAGCCCAGGAGTTTGAGGTTGCTGTGAGCTACGATTGTGCCACTACACTCCAGCCTGGGCGATAGAGTGAGGCCCTGTCTCAACAAATAAATAAATAAAAGCAAGGTCTGGATTACAGTTGGGGGAAAAACAGAATGAAGCTTTAAACAGCTGAGGAGTAGTTGAATGAGAACATCTTTGAGAACAATTATAACCCTGACATTTTAGCCTTTCCAAGCACATGGAGCTTTAAATTTTGAATAGTGTTAGAACATGCAGAGATGAGTTCAATAGGACATTTAAGATGGAAGCAGCTGAATTAGCAAAAGCAGGGTATGAGTTCTCCCTTTCTCCTCTGTATGTCAAGATTATAAATTTATCATATTCTGTCTTGTATTAGAGTTCTTTACATTTCATATAATTCAGAAGTGGAAAAGGGACATCAACTCCTACGTTTCACAGATATGGAAACCAGCCCTTAGAGAGATGCTTATCCTGGTGGAACCTACTTCCTTGCCTCCCACTACGCCCTCACCCCACTGTGATGAGGCTCATCCCACCATTACTGTGACATTTTTTCCTGCAGGTGACCAAAGACGTCTGTGTTTCTGGATTAGTAAAACATCACAATCCTTATCTTGCTATATCTCTGAGCAGTATCCAACACAACAGAATAGTTCCCTTTTCCATAAGCCCTCTCTTTCCTTGGTTTCTGTGGCACCTAAATATCCTCTTCTTTCCCTTTCCCTTTTGAATGGCATTTGCTAAATTTCTCCTGTAGGGCCTCCGTGCTCTGTGTGGTCCTCAAGCACCAACCTAGATGCTCTTCTCTTCTAATGCCAACCACTGTTCTTGGATAGTCTCATCTGCTCCATGGCTCTATTTTCCATTTGTGCAGTGATGACTCCAAATCCATATCTCAAGTCCTCTCTTCTGAGCCTTAGGTGTATATTCAGTCATAGGAAATAACTCATTACTAATCATTGTCAGTGTAAATGCTCAGAAGCACTTTAAATTCAACATGTTCTAGGCAGAACCCACGACCTTCCCCCTGACTAAAACTTTCTTTATCTTGTATTCACAAGGCTGAATAATGCACCACAACCACAGTTCACCCAAGACAGAAACAGAGGAAACATATTTAACATCTCCCTTGCCCTCATACAACAAATCCAACCATCACTGTCCATGTGGCTGCCTAAGTATCATTCTAATCTAGTGGATCTCAACCGAAATGATGCTTCAGAGTGGACACTCTGTAATTTTACAGAGGATTTAGCTTTCCAGGTTGTCAAACTGATATTAAAATACATATTATATTATTATTTATTTTAATTCTTAATTGTACTACAGCTAAGAAATTCTATAGATAATTAAAATTATGTGTGTTCATGGGATATACTAACTACTAATTATAGTACAATGAAAAGTATATTACAAAATATATGCAAAAAATGCAGCATTAGGGCTGATAAAGTAAAAAAAAAAACTTACTGCTTAAGTACATCCTCTTATCTACATTACCACTGGCTCTAACCCTGCTTCAAGTCGCTATCATCGTGGGCATTACAATGATAACGATATGATTATTATGATAATAATTATCTTCTAGCTGGTCCCTTTGCTTTCAGTCTTGGTTCACTCTTATTTTCTACTACAGATTCAAGAAACTGAAAAATAAAAATAAAATCCGATCATGTCATTATCTATTTAAAGCCCTTGCATGTGGCTCTTTAAAAAAGTTCCAACTACTTAAGCAAGTTCACAGAATTCTAGATGAGTCAACTCCAGGGTATTTTCTCAATTTCTCTCCACACCACTCAGTGATGCTCTACTTCAAAGCCTTGACCTACTGAGCTACTTTTGTTTCTCATTTGCTGTCATGCTCTTCCCTACCTATAAATCTTTGTCTAACTCCTGCTTATCTTTCACATCTCAGCATAGATAACACTTCCCTTGGGAAGATTTTCTTGGCCTTCCTTAACTGCTTGTAATATTCTATCACAGCACGTATGATGCTGAAGCTTGATTCTCTGATAGTTTGCTCATGTCCCTCACTAGTCTGCAGGTTCCGTGGTGGCAGGGACAGTGCCTGTCCAGTTCATTGTCGATAAATGAATAAATGAAGGAGTGAATACATAAATATAAGAACAGTAACCAGGTTCCCATATTTCAGACTGGAACTCAGCTAGATGCATTCTTATTAGTGGTTTTAGCATCAGATAGAACTGCATTTAAGTCCTAGCTCCGCCCCTTACTAGTAGATTGACATTAGAGTAGTGAATTAAAATGTCCACACCTTAGTTTGTTTTTTCTTTTGTCATAGCTGCTGTTTTTCTTTTTAATAATTTGTAAAATGAGGATAATTATACCCATCCTGACCTACATTTCGGGGTAGGGTAATTGTGAGGAATGCATGAGTTCCCACACGGGAGCGGGGCCTTAAGTATGGGAATTATTGGCCGGGCGCGGTGGCCCACGCCTGGAATCCTTAGCACTCTGGGAGGCCGAGGCAAGAGTATTGCTTCAGTTCGAGAGTTCGAGACCAGCCTGAGCAAGAGCAAGACACCATCTCTACTAATAGAAAAATTAGTCAGGAATGGAAGCATGCGCCTGTAGTCCCAGCTACTCGGGAGGCTGAGGCAGGAGGTTTGCTTGAGCCCAGGAGTTTGAGGTTGCTGTGAGCTATGATGATGCCACTGCACTCTACCTGGGACAACAGAGTGAGATTCTGTCTCAAAAGA
>NW_012151729.1:5124706-5125812 GCF_000956105.1 Propithecus coquereli
GTCTTGTCATTTATTTTTCTGATTTTGGTATCAGGATAATGTTGGCCTCACAAAGTGATGAGGCCAATGAACACAATGAAATATGCTCGTTATCATTAATCTTTAGGGAAATGTAAATAAAAATCGAAATTATATACCACTTTACACCTAGCCTACTATGATGGCTAGAATAAAAAAGATGTACTAACAAGGGTAGATTGTAATGCATAGAAACTAGAACCTTATATATTGCTAGTGGGAATGTAAAATGATATAAAAGAGTCTGGCAGTTTCTCACAAGGTTAAAATGAGTTACCATGTGACCCATATGAAAACATGTGTCCATCCAAACAATTATTCAGGAATATTCATAGCAGCATTGTCCATGATAGCCAAATAGTGGAAACGACCCAAATGTCTATCAACTGGGGAATGAATAGGTAAAATGCGGTGTATCCATACATAATATTATCCAGCAATAACAAGGAATGAAGTATCAGTATATACTACAACACAGAAGAACCTTGAAAACACTATGTTAAGTAAAAGAAGATGGTTACAGAAAGCCACATATTGTATGATTCCTTTTATATGAAATATCTGTAACAGGAAAATCTGTACAGACAGAAAGTAGATTAGTTGTTGCCTAGGGCTGTGGGGAGGGGGACAAGGGAGAGGTGAGCAGTGATTGGTAATGGATATGGGTTCCTTTTGCAGTGAATGAAAAGTTTCCAAAATACACTAAAAAAAAAATACTGAACTGTACACTTTAAGTAGGTGAATTTTATGGTATGTGAATTATATCTCAATAAAGCTCTTAAACAGTTGAAAACTGTTCCCTCCTCTTCTTTATTCTGAATGAGTTTTTTATAGCTGTTATTATCTGTTCCCTGAACGTTTGATAGACTTCATTACTGAAACCATCTTATTTTGCAGTTTCCTTTGTTGGAAAGTTTTTTCTTCTTCTTCTTTTTTTTTTTAAAGCAAAGAGCCACATCAAGTTTTATCACCAAGTGCTGATAATGTCCAAGATTTTGTTTCTTTTATTTTACTTTTCTTTTCCTCACAAAAACCCCAAATTTTTCTGTAGTGAGTATAACTTATCCTTTTAACAAAAGTTTTTTCTT
>NW_012151729.1:5125862-5128640 GCF_000956105.1 Propithecus coquereli
TGTGGATGGCAGTTATTCACAGCTCGGTCATAAATTTTAAAAAAATAATGGGAATTATTCTTACCAGACTCTGTTGAGCTGTTCAATCAAGAGAGACAGAGAGAGCAGGATGCCTGATAGTGTGCGCAAGAAAAATGTTCAGTTTTTTGTCTGTTCGTTTTTAATTCATTCCCAGGCTCTGGGTTGCTGTGGATGGCAGTTATTCACAGCTCGGTCATAAACAGCTTAGTGAAGGAGGCACGTGAAGGGTAAAAGGGTGGTGGCCAGATTCACTTCAGCCGTCCTTGTCCACAACACACACCTACCTGTCATGTATGGAAATATATCAGAACGTGGGCCCAGCCCAGACCTCAGCAAAAGTACTTGGTCTCAAAGATTGAGGGAACATTAAAACAACCTAAAAAATTCAACTCGTCAGTCATGAATGCCAATGCTAAAAGGAACTGTAGTCATTATCTCATGAAACCTTCTCATTGGAAATATGTAGAAACCTGGGCCCAGGAAGAGGAAAGAGAAGTATTCAAGATCACGCAGCAAGTTATTACAGTTGCAGAACTGGTATGCAAACTCAAGCCACGAATCCACTACATATTCTATTATAATAACTCTCACCACCACCATCATCAACAAGGCTATATTTTTCTTTTCCTTTATTGGGGTATAATTTACACATAGTAAAATATTAACATATATTTTACATACAGCTTAAATTTAACCTTTTAAGTATGAAGTTTTGTCAAACAATTTTGTAATCAAACCACACTCATGACATAATTCGTCCATGATCCCCCAAAATTCCCTTGTGCTCATTTATAATAAGTCCCTCCCTTCCTACTCAGCTCCTAGCAACCACTCTTCTGTTTCCTGTCCCTATAGTTTTGCCTTTTTCATAATATCATATAAATGAAGTTAGAGTTATACATTTTGCAGCATTTTGTGGCTGGCTCCCATCACTTAGAATATTGGAGTGAAATTCATGCCTGCTGTTGCATGATCAGTGATTCATTTCTAATGGTGATGAGTAGTATTCCATTATGTAGTTGTACCACAGCTTGTTTATTTATTCACCAGTCAAGGGACATTCGGATTATTATGTTTGGGGCTATTACCAGCAAAGCCACTATAAACATTCATGTATGATTTTTGTGTGAACATAACTAGTGATTTCACTTGAGTATATTTCTAAGGGTGAGATTGCTGGATCATATGGTTAAGTATATATTTAACTTTATAAGAAACTGCCAAGCTATTTTCCTATATTAATTCCCACCAACTCTGCATGAGAGTTTCAGTTTCTCTGTATACTGTTTAGCACTTGATTTCATTTGTTTGGTTTTGGTTTTTTAATTTTAGCCATTCTGATAGGTGGGTAGTGATATGTTACCACAGTTTTAATTTTCATGTCTCTGATAACAAATGGTGCAGAATATCTTTTCATATACTTATTTGTCATCCACATATCTACTTTGATAGACTATTTGTTCAAATCTTTTGCCCACTTTGTTTAAATTGGGTTGCTTTTCTATTACTTAGTTTTGAAAATAATTTATATATCCTATCTATAATACAAATCCTTTAACAGATATGTGAGCTTTTTCCAAGTTTGTGCTTATCTTTGCTTTGTTTTACACTATCTTTTTTTGTGTGTGTATCATGTTTTTGGTGTTATATCTAAGAAATTTTTGTCTAACCCAAGGATATAAAGATTTTCCTCTATAATTATCTTCTGGAAATTTTAGAGTTTAAGTTTTTATATTTATATGCATTCTGGAACTTGGGAAAAAAATTTAAAAAAGAAGTTTTTACATTTAGGTCTGTGACACATTTTGAGTTCGTTTTTATATATTTTAGAAGGTATAAATCAGGATTTCTTTTTTCTTTTAGCATTTCTTTTTGTCCAATTGCTTCATACTATTTGTCGGAAAGAGTATCTCCATTGGATTACCTATGCACCTTCACTAAAATCAATTGATCATGCAACTGTGAACATATTTCTGGACTCTATTCTGTCCCACCAATATGCCTAGCTTTTCTCAAATACAATACTGTCTTAATTACTGAGCTTTACAGAGGCCTTAAAATCAGCTTGAGTGATCCCTCAGACTTTGTTGTGTGTTTTATTTTCCAAAATTGTTTTGGATATTGTAGTTTCTTCCCTTTCCATTTAAATATTAAAATCAGTTTGTCAATTTCTATACAAAATCATGCTAGAATTGTGATCAGAATTATGTTGAATCTATAGATCACGTCGGGAAGAATCAACATCTTCTGATTCATGGACATAATAAATTTATTTAGCTCTTCATTTTGTAGCTCTTCATTTATTTAGGTCATTTTTTATTTCTTTTAACAAAATTATATAGTTTTAAACATATATACCTGCACATATTTTGTTAGAAATATACCTAAATGTATTATGGTTTTGGTGCTATTAGAAATGGTACAATTTAATTTCAATTTCCAATTGTTCTGTGCAAGTACATAGAAATGCAACTGATTTTTGTTTGTATGTTAACCTTGTATACTGCAACCTTGTTAAATGCAATTATTAGTTCATTTTTGCAGATTCTTTGAGATTTTGTACATAGCCAGTTATGTCTTCTGTAAAGAGAGGAGATTTTATTTCTCTCTTTCCAATTCTTATACTTCTTTTTCTTACTTTATTGCACTGGTAAGGACCTCCAATGCAACACCAAAAAGGAGTAGCAAAACAGGATATCTGTGTCTTGTTCCTGATCTTAGCGAGAAAGCATTCATCTTTCATCATTAAGCATGATG
>NW_012151729.1:5131310-5144833 GCF_000956105.1 Propithecus coquereli
TATATCCTTTTGCATTCATTTACTCTTATCTATGTCTTTACATTTAAAGTGGATTTCTTGTAAACAACATAATCTAATAATCTGTTTTATAATTAATGTGTTTAGATTGTTTACATTTAATGTAATGGAATACAATGTAAATCATTAGTAATATGATTATGTTAAAATCTACAGTGTTACTAGATGTTTCCTTTTGTTTTCCATCCTTTTGGCCTGCTTTTGGGTTAATGGACTATTTTTTATGTATTCACGTTACCTCCATTATTGACTGAATAGGTAAACCTTCTTTTATCAATCATAGTTTTCCTTCATTTTATAGTTTGACAATTTGTAGCTTTAAAGTCAACTCTGCATCTATTATTTCATTTGGTCCCACGAAAACCTTGTGATTCAGGCATTATTATACCCTATCTGGCATAGATAAATTATACATGACTGGCACAGAAATATTTACACTATTATTTAGTGCTATGATCTTCATAATTTAGGGAAAATTAACTATTTCTATCTGATTAACTTATGCTTTTTTTAAAAAAAAAATTGTCCTCTTAATTCCATCCCATGTGCCAAAATGAGGCATGACAAAGTAGCTCTTCTGAAACGTTGCCTCTACTCTCAGCCATAGCTCCAGCTGCTAGGAAAACAAAAGCCACTGGACTCTTACCTGCCTTCCTTGTTTATACTCGATCGCTTGGCTGGAGCCTTGGCTCTCATTTCAGTGGGGCTCTGGAACCACCTCTGCTACTGACCACAATTGTCTATTCATACACTTCATGATCATTCATTACACACTCACTGCATTCATTCAACACTCTCTATTTGTCAGTCATAGTTGTAGGCAAAGAGTATTTGAGGATAAACAAGGCATGACCCACGTTTGAGGAGCCCACAGCTTAATGATGGTGGCAGACACATAAACAATAACTTATGATTCAGTATAGTACATGCTGTAATAAAGGTGTGGGCAATGTTAGCCCACAGGAGAAGTGATTAATTCCGCCATGGGTTAGGTCAGGGTCACAGTGTCTCTCTGAAGGATGTAATATTTGAAAGATGTGTTGGCGAGGTTTGGATATTTCAAGCAGAACAAGTATATTGATAAAAGTAAAGTTCTGGAGGTGTGCCTGACAAGGTCAGATAGGAAGTCACATTGTTAGAGAGTGGTGGGAGGTGATAATACAAGTAGTCAAAATTTATTAGATGCACATGGAGCTAAGCTCTTTATAGCATGATCTCATTTATACTCATAAAAACTTTATAAGGCTGATACTATTTATCTTCATACTGAAGCTGGAGAACTGAAGTTTAAAGAGTATAAGCAACTTGTCAAATCACACTGTTAGTAACTGAAAAGATACTAAATTATTTTAAAACTAGGATACAAACACCAGCCCAGCCTAGTAGACTGGATATAAACAACCAGAGTGAGCATCCCAGTACACGGCAGGTAAATACTAGCCCTGTGGAAGTCAGAAATTGAATGCAGGCCACATGATTCTAGAAGCTGTGCTCTAAGAATTATTCTACAGTACTGAGATGAGGCTGGAGATATTGATTTGAATAAAATATTAAAGGCCTTATTTATATACAGTAAGGAGCCATGGACATTATTAGAGAAGGGAAATGACAGATGATGTAAACATAATGATGTTTTATTTTGCTACAATCTGGATGGAATTGGAGACCATTATCCTAAGTGAAGTATCTGAAGAATGCAAAAACAGACACCACATGTACTCACTATGAAATTGGAACTAATTGATGAGCACACATATGCATAGAGGGAAGTAAAACTCAACAGAAAGCAAGCAGGGGGGAAGGGAGAGGACAGGATGGGCAAAAACCTACCTAACGGGTACAATGAACAATATCTTGGTGATGGACACACTTTTAACCCTGACGCAAGCATTTTCAAAGTGAAAATGTAACCAAAAGATTTGTACCCCCATAATACTCTGAAATTTTAAAAAAAATAATGATGTTTTAGAAAGATAAAAATGGCAGCAACATGGATGAAAACCTGGAATAGGGAGAGGCATACATCAGGAAGACTTTAGATTGCAAAGTCCCAAACTATGACACTTATTGTGGAAGTAATAGAATTTGATACATTTTAAGGCTATTTGGGAGGAGAATTGATAGGACTTGGTAAGAAAATCTGTTCTGTGATGATAAAGAGTTAAAGAAAATTCACATTTCTAACCGGTAATTTAATGGGTGGCAATATCCTTATCTGAAATTCTAATTAGGAAATTAAAAACAGAGGAAAAACTCTAAGCTATGAGTTTTAATACTTAATGATTTTTTTTTATTCTCCACCCTCATTCTCTGTTCCTGTCTCCTCTCTCTCTCTCTCTCCCCTCCCCATTATCTCTTGCTAGCATGTTCATTAATTAAAAAAAATTTCAGGATTCAGTTAGCTTGCTTTAATTTTCTCTTCTAATGTGAAAACTAAAGAGTTTGAGGGTTCTTTCCTAGAAATAGGCTATGCTCTTCCATGCCTCTGTGCCTTCATAGATGTCATTCCTCCTACCTGAAGTGTCTTCTCCACACCTTGTTTGCATAGCGAACACCTACACAATCACTTTTCAAGGCCCAAACAAATGATACCTCTGTGATCCCCTCCTCCCAGGCAATGTTAACCACTCCCTGTTAGTCTTCTATAGGAATCTGTTCATAACTCCATTAGCATTTCTCATATTTAAATTGCAATTATTTGGTTACATATTTGCGTCCTCAACAAAGGTGAGGTCAGGGATTCATGTTTTGTATTTTCCTGTCCCCAGTACTTAGCAGAGTCCCTGGCAAATAGTACAAGCTCAATAAATGTTCATTGAAAAAAGTAATTAATAAGTGGATCTCTGGCATGAAAATGAACTAAGTTATAAGCTGCATTTAGAAAGGTGATTTGGGTGACACAGGATATGACCTCTCCTCAGCACGTGGACACCCTGGGAATGGGAACCCTGCCGAAAGCCACATGTACCCCTTCTAAGGTTGGTCTGCAACTTTAGCCAGAATGAACCATGAACAGGAGAGGGGCATATGATTTCCTTATGAAACTTTCAGTTTACATATATGATTTCAACTTTTCATATACTGTCTAATCATTTATGTGACACCCCTCCCCAAGTCCTATACTTCACTCCTTTATCTGAGTTGTATACAAGGAAAGAATTACGAGGGATTATCCACATAAGCTTGCCAGATTCAGCAAATAAAAGTACAAGATACTCAGTTAAATTTAAATTTCAGCCAAGAAAAAGTTTAATTAATTAATTTCAACAAATACTTTTTTAGTATAAGTATGTTCTGTGAAATATTTGCTATATACTTATACAAAAAAATTAATTACTCATTGTTTATCTGAAATTTACATTGAATTGGACATCATATATCTTATCATGCAGCCCTATCTCCAATTCACTTTCAGGCAAGGATTCAGAAGGCACTGTCTAACCTACATGTTTGCTATACCAAACTGAGCTAAAACATAGCTGAATAAAGTGGACCATAACGTTATTCAGAGGCCCATGAGAGAAACAGAGTAAGCACAGATGACTCTGCTTACTGTGCAGGCTGGCAGCTGCAGTGTTCCTTGCCTGGCACGGGCTTTTGGCCAAGAGCAGCCACTGAGCACATACCAGTGCAACATAATGTCACAGTTAAGAGCAGGAACTTTGGAGTCACATGTTCTCGGGTTCAAGTCCTTGCTCTGGCTCATACATGATTTGTAACCCCAGGCAAATTACTTAACTTATCCAAGCTTAAATTTCCTTATATAAAATGAGGATAATAATGGTAGCCTCCCAATAGCTTATTGATATATTGCATCTAGTTTGGTACCTGATCAGAGTAGGAAGTCTATTATTATTATTAGTCCTAATGCTGCTTGCATGGTTAAGTGTCACTCCCTCCCCTGAGACAACCCAAGGTGGAATGGAATAGAATAGAATAGATTAAGCCTATTATTTATTTTTTCACTTACTGTGTGCAAGGCATTGTGCTGCTTTCACAAAGTTTCTAATCCAATCCTCATAACCCCAAGAGGTATCATTATTCTCATTTTATAGACATTGGATCCAAGGCAAAGAGAAATTAGGAAATATTTTAAGGTCACAGGGTGACACAGCTTATAAGTGGCAAATCAGAAACCCAAACTCAGTTCTGTCTGATTCCAAAATACATGCTTTTAACTTTTAACCACTAATACATAAATTGAAATCTCTCCGTGAGGTTGCCAACCTAATTGCAATTTTTTCCTACCTTAAGGAAAAAACTCTGATGATTTTCAATTAAGTATAGAAACGTCCACAGAAATTAAAACATTCCTTATTTCCTTCATTCTCATACTTTCTTACCAAGTTAGAATAGTGTTATGAAAGAAAGTTCTCATCTTCCTTTTTTTAGCTTGGGAAAAACCCTCTTTCAAAATCTCAGTTTCTCCTCTACCTAAAGTCAAACTCATTTGCTTACGCCAAAGAAGAGTAAGTCACAGCTTCTTAACTGCTATGGATATGACACACATTAAAGGTTCTTTACAGGTTATCAGACATTTTGTCTTTGTTATCGCCTATATATTTAAAACAGTGCAGACAAATAGGCAGGAAATTATATTACATCGTAATTTTACAGAAACTGAGATTCAGAATGGTATCAGTCATTTACCAGAGCCATGCAGACAATAACTGACAGACCATTAGAGAAGTCCAGGCTTCTCTTCTCAAAATGATGCATTAATTTGTTTATTTGTTGGGTACCTTCTAGGTACAAGGTACTATCCTAGAAACCAGAGCTATCTCAGTGAACAAAATAGACCAGAATCCTTCACTTCTGGATTTTAACATCTCTTAGGAAATGAGACATTAAATCATCAAACAAAAATATTTAAGTGCTAAGAAGAAAGAACACAGAGTGTATAAAAATAACATAATAGAGGGATCTGATTTGTATTAGAGTGTCACAGAAGTTTTCCCCAAAATAAAAGAGACATTTTAACTAAAACCTGAAGCTAAGAGGAACACACCAAGAGAAGAGAGGGCTAAAAACACAGCAAGTAGAGAAAATGGAGGACGGGCCTGGAGGGCATTTAACCAGGGTCACATACTGGGTTAGTTAGTGTTGATGACAGGAATAGGGGCCAGCTATCCTGATGCTCAGGACTGTGCTATTTTCTTGACACCAGACCATGAAAAGCAGCTGATTCAGGACTTGCCTGCATGCCGTATCCAGCTGTTATCCCTGAGAAGCCACTGGACTATCTTAAGTTGCAACGTCTAGAGCCTTCACTTGCCTCTACAATGCATTCGTGGTGAATCAGAAAAATAATTCCAAGGCAAACACAGCCATGTGTCAGGATCCATGGCATGGCTAACAGAGGGCACTTCAATGTTATTCCCCCTCTAGCCCTTTGACAAGCACACTGCTCAATAGTAAGTGGCCCTGATGGGGTAAATCTACCTTGCTGATAGCTCCCTAAGGTGGGTGACTCTCTCTATATGAAAACCCTTTGTATAGGACAGAGGGTCAGAGTCTACTTGAGAAGATAGGCTGGAGGAGCCTGGGAAGGTCACTGCACACCAGGTGCAAGCCTCTAGAGCTACCTGATGGCTTCTGGTGCCTTGTCAGGAGTACTTACTGGAGAGGAAGAGGCATTGCCCTAGCCTTGGCTCTGAGACACTGGACAAGCCTCCTTTTCCCATACCCTCGTTAATTTTCCCATTTATAAAATGGTCCTCTAACACACATAGTTACTCCCAAGTCCTCATCCCAATTAACTGGATTTACATTATAGTATTCCTCAAGATAATCAGTATCATCCAGACCTGAGACAAGCTTCATGCACTTAAGTGCACCCAAAAGGAAGGATATCCTATGCCTGAGATAGATAGCAGCATCTCAAATACAATATTCTGTTTTACCAAGTGCAAATAAATTTAATCTAGGTGACTATTTTTTCTTTTCTTTTCTTTTCTTTTTTTTAGGGTAGTAAGGTAGACTTTATTTATCAGGGACCATGGCGATAGGTATAGGAACTACCACAATGGAGTCTGGTAGTGCGGGAGAGATTGGACACAATCAACTTCCAAATTATTTTTTCTTTTTCTTTTTTTTTTTTTTTGATGTTTGCTATATTCCTCAGGTAATATGTATTCAGCTCTAAAAAGGTAGCTTTGCCCTCAAGAAGCTGATAGCCTATTAGTGAAGACATTTAAATAGGGACCTATCAGATACATCAGAGGATCACCTACCTCTGCCTGGCAGAACCAAAACAAACCTCCAGAGAAAGCGAAGTCAAAGCTGAGATCAACGCCAATCCTTGAGGATTCAGAAGTAATAACACACTGTGCCCATAAGAGACCCACTGGCTAGGAATCAACCTAAGTGTCCATCAACAGATGGATGAATAAGGAAAATGTGGTATATATACACAACGGAATATTATTAAACCTTAAAAAAAGAAGGAAATGCTGTCATTTGCCACAGCATGGATAAACCTGGAGGACGTTATGCTATGTGAAATAAGCCAGGCACAGAAAGACAAATACCTATCACATGAGCTCATTTATGTGTGGAATTTTAAAAAGTTGAACTCATAGAAGCAGAGAGTAAATGATGGTTTCCGTGGGCTAGAGGTTGGGTTGGGGGAGTGACTGGGGAGATGTTGGTCAAAAGATACAAAATTTCCATTAGAAGAAATATGTTCAAGAGATCTATCCTACAACATAGTGACTATAGTTAATAACGAGGTATTATATACTTGAAAATTGCTAAGAGAGTAGATTTTGTGTTGTCACCACAAATAAATGATAAGTATGTGAGGTCATGTACATGTTAATTAGCTTGATTTAACCATTCCACAATGTATGTATATTTCAAAACATAACGTATATCGTAAATATGTACAGCTTTTATTTGTCAATAAATAAATAAGTAGATCCACAGGCTGAAGGAGAAGAGAGCTACTAAAATACTTAGTTCTCAAACACTGGGGTCAAGGGTTCTGTAGGACAGATGGTGAAGCAACAAACTCTCTCTGGAGAAGGGTGGAATGGTCATCACGAAGGTTTCACAGAGAAGGGGGCATCTGAACTGAGCCTGAGGAACAAGGAGGAATACTCCAAGGGGAGCTGGAGGGGAAGCCCAGGAAGAAGAAAGAACAAGAGCAGAGGCACGGGGGTGTGAAAGGACACGCCCATGTGGGATGGGGGATTAGCTCAGGGAGGGAAGAAGCAGAGTGTACAGGGAAGGGAGTAGGCACACCTCGCGTCAATCTGATTTAGTGCTTGTTCCTTGACACTGATAAATAAATTTGCCTGATATCCATCTCATTACCAATGCCGGCATTGGAGCTACTCCCAGAAGATTCACTTCAGTGCCATTTACAGATAAAAATAAGAAAAACCAAGAGATTTTTTCTTTCCCTATAAGAAAAACGTTTGGTTTGAAAGATAGGTCAGGGCTCATTAGTAGGGATCCAAGAGCAATCTGTGCAGACGTCTTATGCAACAACCTAATTAAATTCCATGGCAGATGATGTCACCTATATATGCCCTATAAATGGAGCAGTGTTTCAGGTGCATCTCAGCGATTTATCTGCACGAGCATCCAGTGGTACAAGAATGGCTGTCTCAGTACTTCAGCTGACAATTGTCCTGGGACTGCTTTTCTTAATCCTGACCTGCCAGGCAGGTAAGTGCTTCTGATCACAGCCCGTGGACTGTGCAGTGGTTAGCAGTGATTGAAGAAAGTTAGTGACACTGATCTAGAACCTAAAAGGACGGAGGGGCCTGTGGGCACCACAGAAAGAGGACTGGACTGAAGACAAGAGCTGTACCTTCTAACACAAACAAAGTAGGATTTTTATTAAAATCTGCTTCAGTTATAACCTCTATTCTCAGTGAATGTATGAAGTTTGAGATGATTTTTTCTTATATATTCATACGATATAGTGACAATACCATATTATAAATTCCTTGGGAGCTAGGGGATATTTAATTTTTAATGATTATAGCTAATAATGTTCAATGATGAAGAATATGTTGTCTGGAATAAGACTGCTAAGCCTGGCTCTACCACTAATCAGAAATGTGACTTTAGACACACTATTCAACCTCTCTACACCTCAGACATAAAAGGGAACATTTAACATTCTCCTAAAGTTATCATAAAAATTAAATAAAAGAGATAAAACACATTGGAACAGTACCTGGTCAATAATAAGCATGCAGTAAATATTAACTGTTATTGCTGTCATGTATAAACGCATTTGAGTTTCATTTCAGTTTCCTATTAAGTAAACCTGCACGATTTTAGCATTTCCCTTTTTATAGGTTAATGAACTCAGCTTGCAGAGGGAAAGTTTCTTGAGTATAGATACAGGTGGAAGTAGTACCTGGGAGTGAAGCCTACCTTCCTAGAGTCTTTCCGTCATAACTGAGCATCTACTTCTTTCCTATCTGGTCTACTTACACAGAGGACCAGAAGGCAGCACGCAGCATTCTCATTAATTAGTTTATTTTTTTGTCTGCAAAAGACTGTGAGCTCCTGACTTATCTCTATTCAGAATAATAGGTCAAAAACACAGACAGTGCAAACATTTAGTAACGGTCCTTTGAATGTAAGTTGGCAGAACAATACACAGGCAGACACTACAACAGAATCACTCTAGGGATGGCCGCAGAAATTATTGTGTCCACTCTACTCCTAAAGTAGTCACCACAGTGAAGTGAAGGTGAAATTTGGGCTGGATATTGTGGCTCATGCCTGTAATCCTAGCCCTCTGGGAGGCTGAGGTGGAAGGATCTCTTGAGGTCAAGAATTCCAGACTGGCCTGAGCAAGAGCGAGACCCAGGTCTCTACTAAGATAGAAAAAATCAGCCAGGCATCATGGTGCATGCTGGTAGTCCCAGCTACTTGGGAGGCTGAGGCAGGAGGATCGCTTGAGCCCAGGAGTCTGAGGTTGCAATGAGCCATGATCGTACCACTACACTCTAGCCTGGGTGACAGAGTGAGACTCTGTCTCAAAAATAAATAAATAAATAAAAGAAAGGTGAAATTTGACATTGAAGACCCATCCTAGATGTATCTCTCATGACCTCTGAAGCTGTAGTTAAGTCAGTTTACTACTTTGAACCTCAATTTTTTCATCTGTCAAATGGGATAATAATCAACTGTACCAGATCAAATGAACAGACTTTTATAATCACCTTGTAAACCATAAGAACCATGCAAATGTCAGCAATACAGATATAAATTCCGAACAAATACAGTATGTCTGTATCTGTTTATATTGTCAATATTCTTTACATTCACTCTGTCTAAGAAACTCAACCAAGTAGTTATTATAAATAAAGGCTATCCAGACCAGGCATAGTGGCTCACACGTGTAATCCTAGCACCACCTTGGGAAGCTGAGGCAGGAGGATTGCTTCAGGCCAAGAGTTCGAGACCAGCCTGGGCAACATAACAAGACCCCATTCCTACAAAAAATCTTAAAAAATAGCTGGGCGTGGTGGCACACATCTGTAGTCCCAGCTACTCAGGAGGCTGGGGCAGAAGGATCGCTTGAGCTCAGGAGTTTGAGGTTACAGTGAGCTATGATGATGCCATTGCACTTAATTGCAGGTGACAGAACAAGACATTGTCTCAAAAAAACTAAAAAAAAAAAAATCCTATCCTATATTATACTTGAAAAGAGAAAATGTTTAACTATTGGCTTTGGTGATTTGTTTCTAGAATATCAAATTTCTTTAAAATTTAAAAGCATTTTTTAAGATTTTTATAATCTCCCAAGGCAATAGAGAACAATGTGAATTATAAATCATTTTGTTGCTATTATTATTAATAATAGTAATAATAATACAGCAAACATTTATTGTGAGCTTACCTTGTACTGGTACCCTGATAAGTGATGTGATGATATATATACACACACACACATATATATATACACACATACACATATATATGATATATAAAATATCTTTCAATCCTGACAACACCACAATGAGGAAACTGAGAGACAACGGTTAAGTGTTGTGTGCAAGGTACATGGCTAATTTTATTTGAAGACAGGAATCAGGTCTATAGGACTCCAAAGCACATGATCCACCACACTCTCAATATCTTTCAATATATATGTGGCCCACAGGCTGAGGCCAAGAACCTGATCTTCACCCACTCTAATCCCAGGCTCCCTGCATACTGAAAAGCTAGCACTTAGTGTCATATTAAAATAAAAGGTCAATAAAATTAAATTGTTATGCAAGTAGGTAGTTAAGAACACAGAAAAAACGAACTCACCTTTCATGCAAGAAATTATTGTTTTGCACTTGGCAAATGTCTTCAGAGAACAATCACTTGGAGTTTGTATTATATCATGTGAGTAACGCGCTCTGTGGAGTTAAAAACATTCGGCCACCTGGCTCAGTCACTTTCTAGATGAGTGGTTTTAGGTGAGTCATTTAATTTCCCTGAGTATCTGTGTTCTTTTCTATAAAACCGTGATATGATTACTGAGGATTAAGGCGGGTGATGAAAGCACTAGCCCAGCACCTGCACGATACGTACCCCCATAAGTGAGCTCTGTTTACTTTTTCCATGATAAAAACAAACCAATTCTTCTGGGCACTCTGGCTGCCCAGTACTTTATGTGAGGGTCATATCTATATTGGTCCCTTTTTACCTTAACTCTTACCATAGCTATACATGTAATGGGAGGCTCAGAAAATACTTTTTGAATGAAAGGACCCACAGCTGAATGAATGAATACCTGATGATTAGCATTCTGATTTTGTTTGTAAGTCTCAGACTGGTGCTCCTGTCAAATCTTTGGTGGTGGCCCAGTAAACAATGAATGTCCGCAAAATTGCATGACAATCTTTTTACGAATAGTTTCTATTTTAGGATATAATCTAGATGTAAGGCTTCTGACATAATTTGACAGCCTCCACACAAAGGGTAGTTACATCTTCATCCAAAGTCATGGGTACATTGTCTAGAAGTTGGGACTTCGTGGGTCGAAACTTATGGTGGACTTGCCAGATAAAATACAAGACACCCAATTCAATTTGAATTTCAGATAATCAATGAATAATCTTTTAGCATAAGTGAGTCCTAAATATTGCATGGATCATTCTTATAGTACTAAAAATGTATTCGTTGTTTATGTGAAATTTAGATTTAACTGGCCATTCTGTATTTTTATAAACCAAATCTGGTAACACTATCTGTTAGGCTTCAATAAAACCAAAAACTAGAAGACCTACTTCATCCTGTCATCAGGGTCCAGAGGGGAGGCCACACATAGCTGCTGTCATTCTTCCATCTCTTCTCTTCTCCTGAAAATAAAGACGACTAAGCAACATCAACACACTCCAAGGGACCTTGCATTTAACCAACCTCACTCTCTGCATCCTTGGCCCTTGATCCAAAGGGCACTTGATTAACAGTCAAGTGTAGAGGACTGCAGTAACATTCATTGGCTGGAGGGCAGGTGGGAGGGGGGAGGAGGGGATGGGTATATTCACACCTAATGCGCACCATCTGGGGGATGCACACACTTGTAGCTCCGACTTGGGTGGTGCAAAGGCAATATATGTAACCTAAACATTTGTACCCCTGTAATATTCTGAAATTAAAAAAAATTTTTAAAAATGCTACCCACAGACATTTTGTCATTATTATTATTGCCACAGGCAAGCTATATTTCAATCCTGGCACCAGCACTTACTGTTTAACTCTGGGAAAGCTACTTAACCTCTGTGAGCATCAGTTTTCTCACTCACAAAATGGAGCCCATGTCTACCTAAGCATCAATGTCTGTCGGTCTGTTTCTCTGTTTTTAGGAATAAATGAGATAATGCATGTGAAGAGTTTAACCAGGCGGACATTAGATGTTCAATGAATATAACTATATAAGGCTCCATAATTAGTGAGGGGGGTACTAAGGGCCCCAAGTCTTCCCTGCATGGAAAAGAGACTTCCTTGTTGCTAAGAATCACCTCTGAGATTCTGTTCTGTTTTTCAGATGATAAACCAGATAACAAGCCAGAAGACTCAGGCAAAAGCCCAGAGCCAGATTTCCCCAAATTCCTAAACATCCTAGGCACAGAGATCATTGAGAATGCAGTCGAGTTCATCCTCCGCTCCATGACCAGGAGCACGTAAGCACTGAGACAAACCTTGCTTTTTGTCCACTTTGCTGTTGGTAATGACCACATCACATTAAAATGAATGAGAAACAAAATTTGTGGCACGTGCAAATGTATGCTTTTTTACTGAAAAATGTTGCCTCGCTTTAAGATATGTTTTGCACGTGAATGAATTGCCTTGAACTCTTCCGGGTTGAGCACATTCCCATCAAGTGGTTCCGTACAAAATTGTTCATCTTGGGACCAGACAGGGAGGAGGAGGGGCATTGCACCAGGTGACAGAAAGCCAAGTCCTGGTCCTGTCTCAGGTGCTCTCTCACTGCATGGTCTTGGACAAAGCCCTCCCTCTCGAGTGTCTCTGTTTACTCATCTGTAAAGTTAAAGGAAGAGAGCCTCCCCCACCCCATGCAAGCACTGTGGTTATATGGCGAAGGCAGGGGTAATGATAGGTTCATTAGAGACGGGGAGGGGTGAGCCCTGTCTTTATTTTCTAGCTTGAATATCTCGAGAGGCTTAGCAGAGACAGTAGATCATCTCTCGCTGGAGACAATCTAGAGACCCTCTCGGCATGAGTGTTAGTTTTGATCATAAGGGATTGCCTTAGGGCACCCCAACCCAGAGGCTTCCCAGTGTTCTCAGCCTGCATCCAAGCCCCTGTGCCCAATTCCTAATGCATCTTTTTCCAGCCTACATAGCTCCAATTTTATATTATACTACTACTTCACCCTAGTCTTAACTCTCCCCATATTAACCTTCCGAATTCAGTACTCCAGGATCAAATTCCCTCTTTAGAACTTCCAGGTCCTTTTAATCTCCATCACTTTAGCCCTCTGCTCTCTAAGTTTTACTTTCATAGCCCCCTAAGCAGAATTTTACTAAGTGTGGTTTATTACCTACCTGTTTTAGAATCCCCTGAAGAACTTACCAAAAAAATGCAGGTTTCTCCATTCTATCTTGCATCCCCCTGGGGGGCAAGGCTATGGGCATGCTTTTTAACAAGATTTCCAGGTGATTCTGATGAACAGAAATTTTTGAAAGCTATGTCCTTAATCAGATGCTCTAGACTACATGGATGGGCCTTAAATTTCCATATAGCATTTACATTTTTATTTGTATTTTATATAGATGAGAATTTTTGCATTTTGCTGGAGAAAGTATTTCTGACTTCTATTAAATTCTCAAAGGGGTCTATAACCAACAAAAGATTAAGAACCACTTCTACATATTAATAGAAGTGATGGGGGTCTTCTTGTAATCACTGATCTGCCTAAATCAATTTATTATCATCTGGCTGGACAGGTGATGCATGCAATCCTTCTCCACAAATTATTAAGCTCACAGGTGTTTCTTTTTTACTGTTACATTTCC
>NW_012151729.1:5145693-5147191 GCF_000956105.1 Propithecus coquereli
AACCCAAGCCCATCATCTCACTCAAAAACTCACCTCCTTCTGTCATTAATTCGTATCACCATCTACCCAGAATCCAGAAACATAAGGGTCTCATTAGATCCTTCGTGTTCATCATCACCTTCATGCAGTGGCTAAATATTTTACCCTAAATTTTTTTTCTGTGCCATTCCTTTTCCTCAACTCCACTGACTATTTGGTCAAGTTGAGTACCCCATCATTTCTTTCCCAGGTTCCTTTTATCAGATTTCTAATAATTTTCACTGCAATATTTTCTGTGCCTCCTCACTCTAATCCATCCTCTACCTACTACCAGAACAATATATCAAAAATGTAAATTTGGTCATATCACTGCCATGCTTGAAACCCTTTCATGAATTTCCATTGCCTACAAAAGTGGAGCAAATGCCTTATGCTGATGTTAAAGATCCTTCCCTGATGCCAATGAATCTTTCAGTTATCTCTTTCAACTCCTAAAACAAACACCTGATGCCCCAGTGACAAATGATTTTTGTCTTCACAGCGAGTCACCTTTGTATAAACCTGCAATATCTATGCACAAGCTTTTTTTTTCCTGCCAGCAGTGCCTAGCCCCCAACCTCCAACCCCATTCTGTTCACCTGTCAATCTAATCATGTTCTAAAGTCCATTTCAAAAACAAAGTCTATGTAGAAGTCACAGATGCCTACAATTAGAAAATTCAGTTTTTCATTTTCAGGGATTTCATAATGCTTTGCAGAAATCTTCATAACAAGTTTTCCCCCCACATTGTTTTAAATTTCTTATATCTGAGTGTGTCTCTTTTCTCCACGAGACTATAATCTCTTCACAAACCATATTTTAGTCATCTTTTACCTCTCAGCAGCTACCCCAGTACCCAAGCCTGGAGCAATCAGATATAGAGTTTCTGGCATTTAGTAATGACTCTAGAGAGCTAAGTTTTAAATTTGGCTTTGCCATTTACTAGCCATGTGGTTTGCACAGGTTGGGTAATCTCTTTGAGCTCCAGAGGTTTCTTCACACATCAAAAGAGATAAGAAAAATTTATTCAACAACTATTTATTAATTTATACTACATGCCAGGCACTGTTCTAGGTACTGAGGACATATTACTGCAAAAATATACCAAAATATGTGCCTTTATGCAGTTTATGTATGTATAGACATCAAACTATTAATAATAGAATTGTTACCAGGTTCAAAGACATAATTATGCATAAATGGCTTGTCCATTATGAACTATTATGGCAATCTTGGGTCTTGTTTCTTTATGACATAGGAATATCTGAAGAAGAAAAATATGGCTCAAACATTATAAGACACCTTAGTGGTCATTCTAATACTCCTGTTCAATTAAATCATAATTCATTATTTTCTCCATTTTTTTTTTATTTTCAAGAGGATTTGTGGAATTTGGTGATAAACAAGGAGAACATTCATCAAAGTGACCTCCCCAGGTGATTTTTAACTTACAATTTACAACTAAAATAATAGCATATTA
>NW_012151729.1:5148066-5150134 GCF_000956105.1 Propithecus coquereli
CTTTGGTTAGTTAGATTACCCTCTAATGCATCTTCAAGAAGCATGGCCTGTCCCAACTTCTATTTGTGATCCAGTCTGGAAACACTCCTTTCCCCTCCTGGCTCAATTTTATAACTTGAGGGTGATTAGTGTAAGTTCAGAAAGCTACTATCCTATCACCCAGAACGTAGCCCACCCTTTCCCAAATGCTTCTAAGCATGAAAATCAGCCTTGGGTGTTGGAATCAAGTCAAGACATGTTCAACCCAGACACTCCTGAATCTCACCCCAAAGCCAGTTAGACTTCTAAATACATTTGTTTGTGTTTGCATGTCTTCCTTCCCATTTTCTCAGGGAACAGCCTACCTCTTATCGTGGGTGGTGTAACACCTTGCCTTCACTCACCCTGCTGATACACACCTATAATCATTAGTAGTCACACCCCAAACCCCTGGAGTATCATCCTAGAAGTTCAGTGTATGAGGTAGCCCAATAGGCAGGGCACCATGGAGGAGCAGAAAGAGCAGAAGACAGAAGATGTAAGTGCTTCTAAATTGGCCACTTATTGCTTCTGTAACCAAGCTCAGGTCACTTCATCTCCCTGAGCCTCACTTTCCTCCTTATGAGTTTTTTAAATGTAGGGAATTAATTGTTCCAGATCTTAATGCCAGAACTTTTTTAACTGGACCTAAAAAACTTTGATTAGATTCCTGAACCAACTTTAGATGCCCTAATGAGCAGGGAGGAATGGCTCCATCTAGGGACATAAAAAAAAATTGGTTGCACAAAATCATAGTTAGGAAAAAAATAAATTGGACAAAAAAGAAGGAAGCCTCTAAGGCAGAAGTTAAATTTTGAGTAGTTTAATCAGGAGTGTCTCTTTAAACCCAAGTGACTGTGCATTTAATAAGTAGCTTTAAAAATTACATTTGTATAATTGCCTCATCTAATCAAAAGCAAGTCATCGCTTTAGAATTAAGCGATTCACAGCAATACCCGTTTCTTCACTTTAGAAAACTTGTCCAAAGTTCTAGGTGTTTCTTAAATGAAGATGGATAAATAAACAGATAGATATCATGTGTTTCTCCTAGCAACAAACATCCCTTTTTGTAACACATTCCTTTAATGCTTTTTTAATCCATGCCTACTGTGTGTTAGATTTGGCCAATGCTACTAAAATGAATAACACTAGCTAGCCATTGAGAAGTCTGGATTATCACATAGCAAAGCATATCCCATAACTGTGGAAAGAAATGATAAAGTTATGTATGAAAGGCTCTTGGGAATGCCTTGGAAAAAGGAGATACGAGAGAACACCTAGAGGAAGTTGTGAGCATTATGAAGGCTTTACAAAGAGAAAGTGAACTCTGTGTGATTCTGCACAAAATCTCAGATGATGAGTAGAGAGGTACAGTACCAGGAAAAAAAAAAAGCACCTAATAATTGGATACCTGATTGATCTGAGACTCTCTCAACCTCTGCTCTACCACAATAGCATGATTTCTAATACGCTAAAAATTTTCAATAGACTTAAAATTTCAACTCCTGTTGTTCTGCATGACCCCATGGATTCAAGTCATTCCCCTTTGCGCTTAAGTCATTTGACTTCTTTAAGTATGAATTTCCTTTCCTGCATAAAAAAATCTGAACCTCACTAGATTATTAAAATTAATAAGAAGTAGTAGATGGAAGAGCACTTTATGAATTCCGAATTTCTACATACCTTTATTGTATTTAGGAAAAATCTACTACAGACACACTAGATCTCATGCTTAGACTTGTCGAGTCAGAACTTCCTGGGAAAGACCTAGGAACAAGTAAATTGAGCAGGGAAGTCTGATTCAGCTGATGAGCAAAACTGCAACTGGGAACAACATCTCTTAATATTCTCACCGTGAGGTCTTACGGAAATTTTTTCTTCTAGAATTTAGAAGAATAAAAAAATTACTTCCCCTAAAGTCTGCTTCCTGTTTTCTGATCACAAGATTTATGTGACTTGGTGTATTTCCTTTTTTCTCCCATCTATCCAGAAACTCACCATGAAATTAGTGTCTTAATTTACCCTCATGTTTATTCTATGTAAATTCGTC
>NW_012151729.1:5150602-5154713 GCF_000956105.1 Propithecus coquereli
ACACGCATATACATACACATAGTCATTTGTTGCTTAAAAAATATGAAATATATATATGTATTAATATATATATGTTACGAACCAGGATAATCAAAGAATGATTCAGAATAAAAAAACTAAAGCCCAGCAAAGTAACAAGGTCAAAGGCACAGAGCCAGTAAGTGGCAGAAAGAGGATTTGAACTTGACTCCAAAAATCAAGCTCCTCACTCCTAAAATTGTATGAAGTTTCAGAGTTTAGTTTCCTACATATTTTTTGGAAAATATTTACAGAAAATATCTGAGCCCACTCACCTGTGCTAGTAAACTAAAAACTGACTTTTTAAAAACTGAAAAATTATTGCTGTTCCACAGTGTCATTATTTTTCTCATAGAATAGCAGTGTCAGGGATGGAAAAAGAGTCCTTGAAAAGTTTAGCGCAGCCCTTTCAAGCTACTACCTCATTACTCGGAGGTGGGTCCTCTGCAGCCATTGCTGGGGTTCTTGCCCACTTACCAGAGATAAAATCTGACCCAGCTGAGCTGGAAAGACAGTATTCTTCCAGAACTATTTAATGTAGACAGTAAGACAAGACTGAAATCATAGAGCAAGATGACAATTAAAGCTGTGCTCTAGTCTAGAATAAAAGTTCTATATGCTTCTACTATGTTCTCAAGAGCTGTCCTGGGTCCTGTCCTTCCCAAACATACAGACTCTGAAAGAAACTCTTGTGGATTTTCAATAAATCTTTTGTTTGTTTGTTTGTCTTCCTGTTTTTACTTAGCCAGAATAAGTTTACATGCAACACAAAGAACCTTTAATAATATAGGTATATAAACTAAGAGTGACTACCTACTAAATATTGAAAAATGCATGTTACTTTCTATGATAAATTCAGACAACCCCTGCTCTGCATTTTCTAGGGATTATGGCAATTTCAAATGCCATATTCCTTTTAACCAAATTACCTAGGTTGTCTCTTATATTCAGTTTCTGGAACACAGCCTGTTTCTCCCCACCAAATGTGGCTGCAAAATATCTTTTCAGATTTTGAGTCACTAATTTTGCCAGGAAAATGCATTTACTAATATACTACCTATGTGTGAGAAACAAACCCTACAAGAGCTTTTCTGTCTTATCTTCACCTGTCTGTTGCACACTTTGAATTCACTCTTTCATATTAAAGGGGAAAAAAGCCAAGTACCAAATAAGTACTGAATTTAGTGCACTGCCAAGAGGCAGCCATCCATGATTTCTGATAATCTATAGAGATTTTGAAGCTATCCCAATTGCTTTACAGTGAATGTTTGCTCTTCCTACCCTTTGTTGCTTCCTTTCCTTACCCTCCAATAAGATGCATGTCTGCAGCCAGCAGGTACACTTGTTTTTAAAGATCAAGAATCTCTTTCATCTGCGTAGTGTTTTTCTTTCGCGACCATTTCACACTATCGTCTCACCGTAACCTCGTAATCGCGATGTGATTGAAGCAATCTAGTGAGGCATGATTTTCCTCATATGACAGGTGAAGAAACTGAGGCTCAGGGAGGCTAACTGGTGTGATGCCTAAATACCAAAACTGGTAGAGGCTGCACGGGAGCTCCAACTATGTTTGTCTAACCCCCAACACAGCATTCCTCCACGACACCCTGAGGACACCATCCACACCATCACTATTCCGTCCCCAACCCAGCGTTCCTACCACGACTCCAGCACTTGAAGGAATTTACATCTTACTCCTTACAGAAATGCTGAGCAGAAAGAGTACTTCTATTTAAATAAAAATCAACAGAAATCAACCAGGGAGGAGGAGGGAGGTCGGGATGGGTGAAAACCTACCTAAGGGGTACAATGAACACTATCTGGGTGACGGGCGCACTTATAACAATACCTCAAGCATTATAAAAGTGATCCATGTAACCAAAAATATTTGTACCCCTCTAATACTTTGAAATAAAAAAAACATTGAATTATACACCTTAAATTGATGGATTGTCTGATATGCGTATTTAATCTCAATAAAGCTAAAATAAATCAATAAAAAAATCAAATAGGATCAACGTCTTCTGCCATTTCCCATCTTATTCAAAGCAAAAGCTACATTTTTAAATTTATAGCTAGCTGAGTGAATGGCATTTGCAAAGGCCCTGTGCCAGGTATCCCATGCTCCAGCCACGCGAGAAGGCCAAGGTGGCTGGGAAACCAATGAGAGCCAAGGAGAGAAGCAAATCTTACAGGACTGTGAAGGTCATGGTCAGGATTTTACTCTTAAATCTGGGAACAGTGGAAATCCACCAAAGTGTTTTAAGCATTAGAATGAATATGATCACTGTTGCATTTTAAAAAGATCACTTGGCTATTGGACAGACTAGACTGAGGGGTCCAGAGCAAAGCAGGAAGCCAGGTAGGAAGCTCCTGAGTGAGGGAGTGTCAGCACAAATGGAGTGGTGCAGGAGAATCAAGAGAATGTTAGGAGGTGAGGTTGACAGGATGTGGTGATGAGCTGAATATGACGTGTCAGGGAGAGGGAGTATCAACAGTGACTCCCGGGAATCTGACTATTATGTGACGGTGCCATTCAGGGATACAAAGAACACTGGACACAAAACTGCCCAAGCCTTTCCTGGGCTCTTAGGATAAAAGTGCCCATGACAATAGCACCCAGTGCATGGTTTTACCTCTGTCTACCTGTCTACCTGTCCAGGCTCAGTTCATATTTCTCTGCTCTTACTCACACACCTTCAGTCACATAGATGATGTTTCAATTCTTTGAAGAAGCCAAGTTCTCCACATACTCGGGATAGCCACACATTCAGTACTTTCCACCCAGAATATTGTTTGGCTGAGATGGGGTCTTCACATCCTCAAGTCTCAAGTTAAATGATACTTCCATAGAAATGACCCAAAATAAAGTAGGGAACTTTCTGTCCTTATCGCCATTCTCAGATTCCAATTCTTTTTCTGTATTGTTCTTGTTATAATTCATAATTATCTCTTTACCCATGTTTATTTGCATAGCTTCTGTGTCTTCTCTTACACTGTAAAATCTGAGGGGATGTGAATCATGACCATTTTTTTTTTATTGCTGTATGCTCTGTGTCTAGAAAAGATGCTGAGATCCATATTCAGTCATCATTTGTTGAATCAAAAAATATATATAAAACAATAAATAACCAATAACTGCCATTATTATATTGCCATTACTATTATCTAATCAGGAAAGTTTTTATTTGATAAAGAAACACAGCAAGCTAGTGACAGAGCAAAGGATGTACCTTTTAAGAATGCCTGAAATGAAGGCAGAGGTAGTTACTAGAAAGGAGGAGCATTGGGTAATTGCTGTTTAGCTGTGATTCTGAAGTGAAAAATTTAATACAATAGAAGGTGCTGTTTCTTATGTATCTTGAATATATACCTAAATAAAATGTCTTCCTTGATTTTGCTAATAACCTATGAGCGCCCCCTGCTGTCTTTAATCTGTCCTGACATCCTCAGAGCTCTTTACCTGGTTGCTTTCTAAAGTAAAAAATAATGCAGAAAATAAATTGTACTTATTTGTCTGTTTGTATTGCCTATCGTAGATCCAGAAATAATGTGATTAGTAACTTGCATCTCCTGACCCTCCAGCATAGCACAAAAATGGATTTATAGGTAGCTTAGGCAGAACAGTCATACACTAGGCATTATCTTTAGTCCCTAACTGTATCTTTGGAAACGGAACTTTTCTGACCTTAGTCACCTCAGATACCAACTGCTCTTTCCAATTAAAATTTGTGACTAGCTTTCAAAATTTTGGACATCACATAATTCTTGATCTTGCACTTCCATTGCCAAGATTTTTCTGAAGAAATAAAGACAAAAATATATGCAAATATATGAATGTTCACTGTAGCACTTTTTGTAACAACAAAAAAATTATTAGAAACAATTTGAATACTCACATAGATAACAGCTTAAATAAGGTATGGCTCATTCATATATGCATGTTTGTAAATGTGTAGAAAATATCTTGAAAAACGTAACATAAAACTGAACGGTGGTTTCCTCTAATTTGTGGGATTTATTAAGGAAGGGAATGAAAGTTACATATATGTACATATGTAACTACAGTTATAGGTCATTATGATTATACATA
>NW_012151729.1:5154763-5157194 GCF_000956105.1 Propithecus coquereli
AACCCAAGCCCATCATCTCACTCAAAAACTCACCTCCTTCTGTCATTAATTCGTATCACCATCTACCCAGAATCCAGAAACATAAGGGTCTCATTGGATCCTTCCTGCTCATCATCACCTTCATGCAGTGGCTAAATATTTTACCCTAAATTTTTTTTCTGTGCCATTCCTTTTCCTCAACTCCACTGACTATCTGGTCAAGTTGAGTACCCCATCATTTCTTTCCCAGGTTCCTTTTATCAGATTTCTAATAATTTTCACTGCAATATTTTCTGTGCCTCCTCACTCCAATCCATCCTCTACCTACTACCAGAACAATATATCAAAAATATAAATTTGGTCATATCACTGCCATGCTTGAAACCCTTTCATGAATTTCCGTTGCCTACAAAAGTGGAGCAAATGCCTTATGCTGATGTTAAAGATCCTTCCCTGATGCCAATGAATCTTTCAGTTATCTCTCTCAACTCCTAAAACAAACACCTGATGTCCCAATGACAAATGATTTTTGTCTTCAGAGTGAGTCACCTTTGTATAAACCTGCAATATCTATGCACAAGCTTTTTTTTTCTTGCCAGCAGTGCCTAGCCCCCAACCTCCAACCTCATTCTGTTCACCTGTCAATCTAATCATGTTCTAAAGTCCATTTCAAAAACAAAGTCTGTGTAGAAGTCACAGATGCCTACAATTAGAAAATTCAGTTTTTCATTTTCAGGATTTCATAATGCTTTGTAGAAGTCTTCATAACAGGTTTTCCCCCCAGATTGTTTTAAATTTCTTATATCTGAGTGTCTCTCTTTTCTCCACGAGACTATAATCTCTTTGCAAACCATATTTTAGTCATCTTTTACCTCTCAGCAGCTACCCCAGTACCCAAGCCTGGAGCAATCAGGTATAGAGTTTTTGGCATTTAGTAATGACTCTGGAGAGCTAAGTTTTAAATTTGGCTTTGCCATTCACCAGCCATGTGGTTTGCACAGGTTGGTTAATCTCTTTGAGCTTCAGAGGTTTCTTCGTACATCAAAAGAAATAAGAAAAATTTATTCAGCAACTATTTATTAATTTATACTACATGCCAGGCACTGTTCTAGGTACTGAGGACATATTACTGCAAAAATATACCAAAATATATGCCTTTATGGAGTTTATGTGTGAATAGACATCAAATTATTAATAATAGAATTGTTACCAGGTTCAAAGACATAATTATGCATAAATGGCTTGTCCATTATGAACTATTATGGAAATCTTGGGTAGTATTTCTTTATGACATAGGAATATCTGAAGAAGAAAAATATGGCTCAAACATTATAAGACACCTTAGTGGTCATTCTAATACTCCTGTTCAATTAAATCATAATTCATTATTTTCTCCATTTTTTTTTTATTTTCAAGAGGATTTGTGGAATTTGGTGATAAACAAGGAGAACATTCATCAAAGTGACCTCCCCAGGTGATTTTTAACTTACAATTTACAACTAAAATAATAGCATATTACAAAGGAAAAAGGGCTGTCTGGTTTTATTTAATGGTTTTGGGTACTCATGCCTATCTACAAGCAGAAAAGATTTATTTTTTTGTTCTTGCTGTAGTTTGTTTTTAAAATTAATTTTAAATCATTCTGCTAAGGGAGGAGGCACAATTGTGGGGATAAATGAGAAAGCACTGGGAGTTAGGACACGTGTGCTAGGAACTTGCTTTGCTAGAAACTTACTTAGAATAAGTCCAGCCTTTGAAATGACGGAATAGTACGCACCAAAACCTAAGAACCCAGGTAATCATGCAGTTAGTTACTTATGAGAAGAGTGAAATTTGTTGAACCTAATTAGAGGAGAAAGAAGTAGCAATCTCTCTATCCCACACAGTTAGATTTATGTGCAAATAATATGGTTTGAGTACTCAGAAATACCTGCTTTTTCCTTACTCAGTTCTCTGATATTGGATAGTGACTATTAAAAGATAAAAACAGAAATATTTTAGCTGGAAAAGTAATAATATCGGTAGCTGGAATGAACTGAGGATTTACTCTGTTTTAGGCATCAAGCTAAGTGCTGGATAGGTAGTATTTAATTTAAGTCATAATCCTTAGGAAAATAGGTATTGATATTTTTAAAATTTTATCAATAAAGAAATGAAGGCTCAGGAGATTTGTTATGTCACTATATTAATAAAGAAGGAGGGAAGGATTTGAACTCAAGTAGCCTAGTTCTAGAGTCTGTGCTGTATCTCTAATCCATAGTGCTACTGGAGAGCAGAGTACAGTAGTTAGTATAGGAGAAGGCAGTAGATAATAACGGTTAGTTATACCTCCGCATGTCCATAGAAATGAAACGCTGCTTTGGTTAGTTAGATTACCCTCTAATGCATCTTCAAGAAGCATGGCCTGTCCCAACTTCTATTTGTGATCCAGTCTGGAAACACTCCTTTCCCC
>NW_012151729.1:5169734-5171900 GCF_000956105.1 Propithecus coquereli
GCCTCGGCCTTCCAGAGTGCTAGGATTACAGGCGTGGGCCACCGCGCCCGGCCTTGCACGGTGTTTTTTAAAGAAACTATCAAACCATTTTTCCAGAGTGGCTGTACCATTTTATTGTTACACCAGCAATGTAAGATTGATCCAGTTTCTCTATATCCTCACCAGGACTTTGTGTTATCACTTTTATAATAATGTTTATCATCAGTTTCTTTTTGTGCTGTGTAGCTTCCCAGATATAATCTGTCCTTGGATTGCTTCTTAACTCAATCAAGAAATCTCTTTGATATGCCCATGGGAAAAACCTCCAGGCCCAACAGATTGCATATTACTGCTGTTACTCAGAGTTCAGTGACACAGAACTCTATCCCTAGCCTTCTGCATGTAGTACCTTCATGAAGATATAGAGAGATATACTACTCAAATATGCAAAACGCACCAAGCTGGGAGAGAGAGCAATGAATGGCTTAATAACATGACTGATGGGAGAGAACTAAGGGGGCAACCCAACAAGGTAAAACTTAGCCGAAACAAGCCAACCTATCCATTCAGTAAACACAGAGCCAACATTCTCTTCAGATTCTGTGCAATGTGCTGAGGATACAGACATATAAGTTTGGGTTATTATCTATTTGACTGTACTGTCTAAAAAAGAAACTTTGAAATAAGTATGAAAACAAGTATGTCTAAATCTGTGTTATGAATATGTCTGTTGATTTAAAATAGTGTCTGACTTTTTTTCAAATAACATTGAAAATCTGTTGAAGATTTTGAAGTTGGAGAATGATTCTTCTATTTTAGGAAACCATCTTTTGTGCTGTGTGGCTGATGGACTGGAAGGAGACCTTTGGTAGTACAGAGGACATTTGAGAGATTAACACAGTAGTTTAGTGAGCAATGACAAGGTTTTAAAAAAAGTAGTAGCAGTGAGGATAATGAAAAATGGATGCGATAGATGTGAAAAGGGTTTATAAAGAACAGGGTTTGTCGATAGAACAGACTGGATGAGGAAAAGGAGACCAGACCAGAAGAGGAGGAATAGACCAGACCAGAAGAGGAGGAGAACAGACCAGAAGAGAAGAGGAAGCCAGACCGGAAGAGGAGGAGACCAGACCAGAAGAGCAAGAATAGACCAGACCAGAAGAGGAAGAGACCAGACTGGAAGAGGAGGAGGAAAACAGACCAGAAGAGGAGGAGGAAAACACACCAGAAGAGGAGGAGGAGACCAGACAGGAAGAGGAGGAATAGACCAGACCGAAAGATGAGGAGGAGACCAGACCGGAAGAGGAGGAAGAGACCAGACAGGAAGAGGAGGAGGAGACCAGACCGGAAGATGAGGAATAGACCAGACAGGAAGAGGAATAGGAGACCAGACCGGAAGAAGAGGAAGAGACCAGACCGGAAGAGGAGGAATAGACCAGACCGAAAGAGGAGGAGGAGACCAGACCGGAAGAGGAGGAATAGACCAGACAGGAAGAGGGAGAGGAGACCAGACTGGAAGAGGAGGAATAGAGCAGACAGGAAGAGGAGGAGGAGACCAGACCGGAAGAAGAGGAGGAGACCAGACCGGAAGAGGAGGAGGAGACCAAACTGAAAGAGGAGGAGGAGACCAGACCAGAAGAGAAGGAGGACACCAGACCGGAAGAGGAGGAATAGACCAGACAGGAAGAGGAGGAACAGACCAGACCGGAAGAGGAGGAGGAGACCAGACCGGAAGAGGAGGAGGAGACCAGACCGGAAGAGGAGGAGGAGACCATACCAGAAGAGGAGGAATAGACCAGACAGGAAGAGGAGGAGGAGACCAGACCGGAAAAGGAGGAATAGACCAGACCGGAAGAGGAGGAATAGACCAGACGGAAAGATGAGGAGGAGACCAGACCGGAAGAGGAGGAGGAGACCAGACTGGAAGAGGAGGAGGAGACCACACTGGAGGAGGAGGAGACCAGACCAGAAGAGGAGAAGGAGACCAGACTGGAAGAGGAGGAGACCAGACCGGAAGAAGAGGAGGAGACCAGACTGGAAGAGGAGGAGACCAGACCGGAAGAGGAGGAATAGACCAGACCGAAAGAGGAGGAGGAGACCAGACCGAAAGAGGAGGAGCAGACTAGACCGGAAGAGGAGAAGGAGACCAGACTGGAAGAGGAGGAGACCAGACAGGAAGAGGAGGAG
>NW_012151729.1:5175725-5178528 GCF_000956105.1 Propithecus coquereli
TCATGACAGATAGCTTTGTGACAGATAACCAAGCGCCTGGGGTCTTGCACACAAGCCAAGGCTCTCATTGTCCTGCATACGGTAATGAGATGAAGAAGTTAAGATGCAAGAAGTTAAGATGCAAACGTCTGCTTCCCTTAAGCAATCATCAGGAAGGAATGAAAATGTATTTTCCTCAGGGCGCCCAAGGTAGCCACGTACCAGGAAGCAGCTGCCGGATAGAGAAAAGTATAAGAATAAAGTGACTGGTAGAATTTACTACTTCAGTCTTGTACGTCTTGTGTGTGTCTGTGTGTTTCTTTCTGTGTCCATCCCCCGTTCTGCAATCCAGGCCGCGACAACATCCCACTTAAAATGCCTGGTTATCCTTATAAAAACAGGCTCTCTGGAGTTTATGATCCAAGGGAAAAATTATCTTGCTAGACCCTTCTAAATGGAGACCCCAGAAATAAAAATAGGACAAACTGAAAAATCTATTCACTGCTTTAATCATCTTTTTCAGAGGTCACTACATCTTAAGGCGTTTAATCTATAATTGGGTAGTTTCAGCTGGGGACACGGGAGCATCATCCTCCTTCCGCTTCCGCCTTTGTTCTCTCTTTGTCTTGCCGTCACACCAAATATGACAGGGCCTCCTGAAAGGCAGAAGGACAATAAAAATCAGAGCAGCTTACATGTAATTAGCACGTTTTAAAAAAATATTTACTTTCACTTTCCCATTTAGCCACCATTTTATTAATGGGGAAACAAAGACTCAGGGTGGTTAAGTCCTATCGAAAATCACCACGATGGTCAGTGGTAAAGTCACAACTAGAGCACACGTCTCTGTCATTTAAAAATTGTTTCTGGAAATGAAGCAATTATACTTTCCCTGAGATTCCAGGATGTGCAAATTTTAGATGAGCATAATCAGTGAAGGGGAAATACACCTTTACCAGTGAGAATGGGGTGGGGTGGGCATTCAGTGTGACTCAGCTCCTCCCCCTTGGCAAATTCACTGCTCCAAACTGCAGTTACCAGCAGTTTCTTCACAGATTCAGAAGCCTCCGGTCCCAGCTCGTCCACACACTTCCTCAGCCCTTCCACAAGGTGCTCGACCGAAATGCCAAGAGTTCTCAGAAGACGCTTTAATGGATCCAAGAGGGAAACAATGCTGTCCAGCGGTGAAGGTAACACTTTGTCGAGTGGGACAGGAAGGGGCAAGCTGTTGATGAGGAAGGCAGTGGCTGCAGAACAAGAGAGAACCCAAGTGAAACAGGCACATCCATCTCCTATTTATGACCTCATCAGCTTCCACTCTGTCCGTCAGTAGCTCCAACCCAGACCCACTCATCCTAATTTGCCATGACAGCTTCTGTGTCTTTCCTCAGCTAACTCTGTGTCTGTCTTTCACACATTATCTGGTCTCTCTTCAAATGTTACCTCCTCAGAGAGGCCTGCGATGACCTCCGTATCTGAAACAGCACCACCTGTCACTCTCTGTCCTCTATTTTTGATTACCCTCACCTAAAATAGTAACTTTTTATTTGTTACTTTTATTGCCTTCATTTTCCCATTCAAACATAGGCTCCAAAAAACAAGGAATTTATGTTTTGTTCACCCCATGCCTGCAACTGAGTCTGGCAGGCAGTAAGCACTCCATGGAACCTTGTGGCTGACTGAATAGAAAGGTACTTGGTATGTGGCTGTCTCCATAGCCCACAGCCTGGAGGCCAAAGGAGATGCTGTAATGAATCTCCATACAGGGACGAGAATGGATCCAACCACACCAAGGAGATTGTTCCCAACCAATTCACCTCAACACTACAAACACAGCTGAACGCTGGCTCTGTGCCAGTGGGTGCGGGTACACAGACATATAACACAAGGAGATCTCACACAGTCCAGTGGACAAGAAAGAGCTGTGTGTTTTGCTAACACTACAGACAAAGTTCTATGGAAACACAAAGGAAGAGATGACTAATTCTATTGTGGGAGAGTGTTGCAGGAATCTTCCAAAGGAAGTGATGTTAGTGCTATGTTCAAGGTAAACATCAGGATCTTAAGGTAAAGAAGAGAGGCAGCATTTTAAATACAAAATCAAGAAGGCGCTAAGATGTTAAGATGAAAGTGTATACACAGAATGGTGGGCCTTCTGCTCGGAGAGGCTAGAACGCAGATACCCAGTGGGCTCTGGCCAAGGGATGGAAGATTAAGAGGGTGAGGCTGCAAAAATTGAGGGAAGTCAGATTTTTCAAAGTCCTGGATGCCATATCAGTGAGTTTGGAATTTTTTCCTGAGGGCAATGGGAAGCTATCATGGCTTTTACATGGGACAATTGCAGTTTATATCTTTAGAAAGATAACTTCACATAGAAGATGAATGAGGGGGAAAGAGTCGAGACTGGGAAAAATACATGATACATATTTTTACAAAAACATGTGTGCAGCTGTATAAATGCATACGTGTGTGAGCACACACAGAAGAACACACATCCTCCTGCTGGTTGAGACCTGCCATTGTTCATTTTCCTTTGGGAACCTTTCAATTTCTGCACTCAAGTTATAAAAATGGAGCCTGTGCACCTATTTTTCCTCCATCTTCTACCACCTATTTTCCCTCCAAAATTCTCCCCCAGAGGGAGGATATTTATCTCCCTCTATCCTCCTTTCTGCTGCCACCTTTGCCCATAGGTACTTGTCCCTCAACACTACAGAACAACAAAATATCCAAAACTAGTGAAGTTATAGATTCCTCCAAAAATTCAATAAAAATCACAAGCCAAAGTTGCCAGTGCAGATATGGAAAGCAACCAGTTTCCCAT
>NW_012151729.1:5178578-5180909 GCF_000956105.1 Propithecus coquereli
AAAAAAAAAAAAAGAACAGAGTTTGTCTACCAAGCAGAAGAAAAGGTTCATGAAAGGAAGTACTTAGGATGATGCCAAAGTTTGTGTTTTAGGCAACCAAGAAAATAGTTGTGCTATAAACTGAGATAGGAAATTAGAACAGAAGACTGCATTTTGAAAGAGAGATAATAAGTTTAGTTGGAAATCTGTTGAGTTGTACATTTAAAAAGCATCTCTTAAAGGTATCTTTCAGGTAACAAAATCTCTTTTCCTTATAAAGGAAACATAAATTATAGCTATAGATTTTGGAGTTTCTAACATGGAAATTATATTGGTACCCACAGTAGTGCACGAGATCCCCCAACAAAGATTACATACAAAGTGAAAAGAGAAGAATCAAGTTTAGAATCTTTGGAGGCATCAACATTCAAGGGAAGTCAGAATAATAAGGCTCATTTAAAGAAACCAAAAAGTAATGGTCAAATAGGAGAAAACTTGGGATAGGAGGGACAGATAGCACATAATTCATGAAAACAGAAAATTTCAAGTAGAATGGAGCATCCCAGGTGACTATTACTTTGAAGTGGTCAAGCAATGTGGTAAATCTACATTATAATAATCCATATTTGGTGCCTTCCCTTCCCAGAGAAGAATTATATATTCCCCTCCTAAAGAAGTCAGGAATGGTCAGATGACTTGCTATGACCAATGAAACATGACTGGAAGTGATATATATCCTTTGAAGAAGTGTTAAGAGTTAACCCACAGTTCACCAAATTCTCTTACCCTGTGGCCGTGATAATCCGAAATGCTCAAGACAAAGACTATTCCATCAGTTCCAGGTACAGAATTCAGATAGCTCGGGGCAGAGCTAGAGCCAGCCAGAGGCGGCCATATAATGTGAGGAAAAAGTCAAATGTTGTGCACATAAGCCACTGAGATTTGGGATTATCTATTACTGCAGCTGGCAACCTAATCTATTATTACAGACACAGATAAAATGAGGAAATAGAACAGAAAGTTTCATAAAGTACAACTATTTTAGTTGCCAAAAATGGGGGTCAAGCAATGGCAGGAAAATCAAGATAATACTCATAGAGATGACATTTAACATTGTCCTACCTAGGAACCAACCAAGAAACAGAAACTACCGTAAGTACTTAGAACAGAAGGGATGCAATGCAAAGAACCAATTCAATAGATGTTAGAAGAGTTAAAATATCAACGGGGTGGTAGTGATGCAACCCAGAAACTAGCAACAGTAGGAAGTCACCACCAACCTCAGCTGGAGAGAGAAAGAGAAGAGATGGTGTGACCAGAGCCCAGAGGCTGTAGTCCCCCAGAAAAAGCTGGAACTGATGTAGACCTTTCCAATAGGAGCTGGAGCCTCAGACATGGTGCAGCCACTTCCAGGGACTTCTCCCACATAGAGAGGCAGAGGGAGAAACACAGTGATTTTTCCCTTTTCCCACCTCCTACCTACTGCCTAGCCTCCCCAGGGCAGAATCCAGCCCAAATATCAGCTGACCTGGGAACCTGAGAAATGCAACTTGCAGCAATGAGTGTCATGTCCCCTCTCCCCTCCCCCCAACACAGAGCAGAACAGAGGAAGGGTAGGGACTGGATCCAAGGGAAAACAGCCCCAAGACTGGCACAGGCCCCATCTGAAGGAAGATGGTGGCAGACATTCTAAGTAGTAAGAAACTTGGTTTTTCATTAAGGTGTAAGAGCATTGACAGGAAAGGGATTTAGTTATCTGTTCAGGGTGGCTAGGGGAGACCACAGGTGACGAAAGGAATATAGCTGAGAGTAGACACCTAAACAAAGGCCAGATATTGAAGGGCCTTGCATGCCACACTCAGGAGCTTGAGATCTATTCTATGGGGGTCATGACAAAATTATACCTTGAAAAGATAATTCTGTGATCATTGTAGATAGAGTTGAGGGAAGAAAAGATAGTTCATAACCTATTTGCCTAAAGATGACGTAGTGGTAGAGGGGTCTGTGAAAGCTATTGAGTAGCCCTAGAGACACTACAGACTTAATAAAAACTAGGATTCCAATGATATAGACTCCAAAGCAATGAAGTTAGTAAGATACTAGTCTTGTCAGACAATATTTTGAAAATTCTTTTTCGTTTTTTAAACTTAAAAATTCTGGAAATACTGTCAGATACAGAAGAATTAAAAAATGGAGATATTTAACTTAGAGATAAACAGAGGGGAAGAAATGTTTACATCTGTAGGGACCGTCCCTGGGCAAAAATTGGCTTAAGCCCAGAGTCAGCGAAACTGGGTGTGCTCTCCTTGGCGCCAGAGGTCAATAGGCCCAGGCGGCCTGTTGGCCAAACAG
>NW_012151729.1:5184889-5187728 GCF_000956105.1 Propithecus coquereli
GGAGGCTTTTGCACACGCATATTTATACACTCACTACAGATTTAAATTCCAATCACTACCACTCACCCCACCAAAGAAGGACATAAAGGTCATGTTTTCTTACTAAACAAATTGGAAGGTTTTCTGCTTTCCTTCACGTTCCCATGAGAAACAAAGTCTTAAACTAAAGCTTTCTCAAGTGCCTCTTGCACAAGCCCTTGCACAGAAATGAAGGTGGAAGGCAAAGAGCCCTCAGAATCCTTCTCCTGGAAGAACGCCAAAAAGAAATGAAGATTGGGATTCAAAGGAGTGTTTTCCTCCAGTGTTCCATTGATTTAAAGTTTGGAAAATCACATGATCTGATGAGCTACCTACCTGTGAAAGCAATCTGGGGACCACCTCAGCCCTGGTATGATACAAAGTCAGCTTAACGATATTTAATGCCACATGTCTCTAGAGTTCATCTGCTCCATCGCCCTCACTCATCTACTATGGCAAGATTTTCAGATCTCCATTACCTTTACTAGTGTGCTTCAGTTACGCTGAGAATCTTCAAGGCATGTCTTCTCTGTGCCCTCATGTAAAATAAAAGGCTCGGGATCTAAAATCAAATACCTTTTTTAAAAATCATGTGATTCAAGTTTTACCATTAATATTTGTGTAATCTTGGATAAGACTTTTTAAAATTATTATGGGAACATAATAGTTGTATATATTTATAGGGTACATGTGATGTTTTGATACAGGCATACAATGTGAATTAATCAAATCAAGGTAATTGAAGTATCTACCACCTCAGGCATTTAACATTTCTTTGCGTTAGGAACATTCCGATTCTACTTTCATAGTTATTTTAAAATATACCAAACTTATAGTTGATTATAGTCACTTTGTTG
The DNA here is from genome assembly GCF_000956105.1 of Propithecus coquereli. Lineage (NCBI taxonomy): Eukaryota > Metazoa > Chordata > Mammalia > Primates > Indriidae > Propithecus > Propithecus coquereli. The sequence continues at coordinate 5,185,765 of NW_012151729.1, forward strand.
TGCTATCAAATATTATTCATTCTATCTATCTGAATATATTATTGTATCCATTAACCATCCCCACATTATCTCCCCCTCCCCACTACCGTTCCCATACTCTGGTAACTATCATGCTACTACTCTGTCTCCATGAGATCAATTGTTTTTAAAATTTAGCTCCCGCATATGAGTGAGAACATGCAAGATTTGTCTTTCTGTGCTTGGCTTATTTCACTTAACATAATGTTCTATAGTTCCATCCATGTTGTTGCAAATGGCAAGATTTCATTCCTTTTGTGGCTATATAATATTCCATTGCTCATATGTACCACAATTTCTTTATCCACTCATCCATTGATGGGACACGTAGGCTGATTCCATATCTTGGCTATTGTGAATAGTGCTGCAATAATCATGAGAGTGCAGATATCTTTTCAATATACTTAATTCCCTTCCTTTGGACATGTACTCAGCAGTGGGAGTGCTGGGTCATACAGTAGTTCTATTTTTAGTTTTTTGAGGAAGCCCCACACTGGTTTCCATAGTGGTTGCACTAATTTACATTCCTACCAACAGTGTACAAGACTTGCTTTCTCCACATCCTTGCCAGCATTCATTATTGCCTGTCTTTTTGACAAAAGCCATTTTAACTGGGGTAGGATGATATTTCATTGTAGTTTTGATTTGCATATTTCTAATGACTAATGATGTTGAGCATTTTTTCATATTCCTGTTGGCCATTTGTATGTCTTCTTTTGATAAATGTCTATTCGGATCCTTTGCCCATTTTTAATCAGATTATTCAATGTTTTCCTGTCTAGTTGTTGGAGCTCCTTATATATTCTCGTTATTAATCCCTTGTAAGATGGGTAGTTTGCAAATGTTTTCTCCCATTCTATGGGTCATCTCTTCACTTTGTTGATTGTTTCCTTTGCTGTGTGGAAGCTTTTTAGCTTGATGTGATCCCATTTGTCCAATTTTTCTTTGGTTGCCTGAGCTTTGGGATATAACTCAAGAAGTCCATGGCCAGGCCAATGTCCTGAAGCATTTCCCCAATGTTTTCTTTTACTAGCATCATAGTTTCAGGTCTTAGATTTAGGTCTTTAATCCATTTTGATTTGATTTTGGTGTATGGTGACAGGTAAGGGTCTAGTTTCATTCTTCTGCATATGAATATCCAGTTTTCTCAGCACCATTTATTGAAGAGAAAGTCCTTTCTCCATTGTATGTTCTTGACACCTTTGTCAAAGATAAGTTCACTATAGATGTGTGGATTTATTTCTGGGTTCTCTATTCTTTTCCATTGGTCTATGTTTCCGTTTTTCTGCCAGTATCATGCTATTTTGGTTACTACAGCTATGTAATATAATTTGAAGTCAGGTAATGTGATTCCTCCAGTTTTGTTCTTTTTGCTTAGGATGGCTTTAGCTATTCTGGGTCTTTTGTGGATCTGTATAAATTTTAGGATTATTTTTTCTATTTCTGTGAAGAATGTCATTGGTATTTTGATGGGGATGGAATTGAATCTTTAGATTATTTTGGATAGTATGGATATTTTAACAATATTGATTCTTCCAATGCATGAGCATGGAGTATCTTTCCATTTTTTTTTTTTGTATCCTCTTCAATTTCTTTCATCAATGTTTTATAGTTTTCATTGTAGTGATCTTTTATTTCTTTGATTAAGTTTATTCCTGGATATTTTATTTTATTTGCAGCTATTGTAAATAAGATTATTTTCTTGCTTTCTTTTTCAGATTGTTTACTGCTGACATACAGAAATGCTACTGATTTTTGTATGTTGATTTTGTATCCTGCAAACTTTACTGAATTTGTTTATCAGTCCTAAGAGGTTTGTGTGTGTGTGTGTGTGTGTGTGTGTGTGTGTGTAGTCTTTAGGTTTCTCTAGATATAAGATCATATTGTCTGCAAACAAGAATAATTTGACTTCTTTTCCCATTTGGATGTCCTTTATTTCTTTCTCT
>NW_012151729.1:5189938-5191431 GCF_000956105.1 Propithecus coquereli
GGTCTCGAACTCCTGACCTTGAGCGATCCGCCCGCCTCGGCCTCCCAGAGTGCTAGGATTACAGGCGTGAGCCACCGCGCCCGGCCTAGATGTTATTATCATCACCCTTTTGATCTTTATTTTTAGTTTTCTACCCTCCCAACCATAACCTGAATCACAGCGGCTACCATCACCAACAAGCTCATGAACACTACTTCTTAATTATTTAATTTTGAGTGATACTTGGGGAGTTTTATTTATAATTTCTCTTTAAAGAATTTCACATTTCTTTGGCTTCTACACAGAGTAGAAGGAGGAGATTCATAATCGCTGTACCCAGTATACAAAAGGATAAAATTATATTGGCCTGCAAATACTCATCAGACAAGCCTAGTACTGACTGAATAGTCTTGTAGCATTTATTTGAGTCCAAGTTTATATTCACTTTACTTCTTTGAATAACTACAAAACCTGACTACCATCTATTGACATGACTTTCTTTTATAAAACTCTGCCCTTCAAGTTTCTTCTTCTTCCATGGTCCTCTGCTACAGGTTGAAAGAGAAGTCAGTAGGCATCTAAGTATTTACCAAAGTATTTTGTTTTTTAGGTTTCTGGAGGAGAGTTGCAGTCAAAGATATATTCTGACCCCTTGGGTGTGTAATCATAGCCATTTGTGATGATGTAATGGAAGAGGGTTTAGACCCCTTTATCAGAGGCGGGTATTTTCTAAGACCCCCAGTTGATGCCTGAAATCTCAGATGGTACCGAACCCTATATATACTGTTTTTTCCTACACATATATACCTATGGTAAGCTTCAATTTATAAATTAGGCACAGTAAGAGATGAATAAAAATAAGTAATAATAAAATAGAACAATTATAATGATATACTGTAATAGAAGTTATCATGCACTATAGCCATAACTTTTGTAACTTGAAATGTGAAAGAAAAACTAACACATTTTTTTCCTTCTTCATAATTTCATGGATAAAAGATTGGTTCCTATCATAGATCTTAGCAGCCTCAGTATCTGATTATTTTTGTTTCCTTTTTAAGTCAAGAATATTTACTTTTTGACTTACAAAAAGCACTTTATGATTTCTCTTTGGCATCACTATTCTTGCACTTTGGGGTCACTATTAAGTAAAATAAGGGTTACTTGAATATAAGCACTGCAATGCAGTGAAAGTCTATCTGATAACAGAGACGGGTTACTGAGTCACAGGCTGGTAGCATCTATAGCATGGATACGCTAAACAAAAAGATGATTCGCGTCCTGGGGCACAAGATTTCGTCACGCTACTCAGAATGGTGTATAATTAAAAAGTCATGTACCTGATGGGTAATTTTTGAATTGTCTATTCCTGAAATTTTTCATTTAATATTTTCAGACAGTAGAAAGTGAAACTGTGGATAAAGGACAGACTACTATACACCATAGATTGTTCTGAGCTCTTATTAACAGGAATGTACCAGATTTATATTTATGATCTATAGTAATATATCTAT
>NW_012151729.1:5191481-5193646 GCF_000956105.1 Propithecus coquereli
TGTATGTTGATTTTGTATCCTGCAAACTTTACTGAATTTGTTTATCAGTCCTAAGAGGTTTTTGTGTGTGTGTGTGTGTGTAGTCTTTAGGTTTCTCTAGATATAAGATCATATTGTCTGCAAACAAGAATACTTTGACTTCTTTTCCCATTTGGATGTCCTTTATTTCTTTCTCTTGTTTGCTTTCTCTAACTAGAACTTCCAGTACTATGGTGAATAACAGTGGTGAAAGTGGACATCCTGTCTTGTTCCAGATCTTAGAGGAAAGGCTTTCAGTTTTTCTCCATTCGGTTTGATACTAGCTGTGGGTCTGTCATGTATGGTTTTTATCATGTTGAGGTAAGTTCCTTTGGTACCTTGTTTTTAAGAGTTTTTATCATGAAGGATGTTGAATTCTGTCAAATGCTTTCTCAGCATCAATTGAAATGATCATATAGTCTTTGTCCTTCATTCTGTTAATATGATGTATCACATTGATTGATTTGCACATGTTGAACCATCCTTTCACCCCTGGGATGAATCCCACTTGATCATGATGAATAAACTTTTTAATATGTTGTTGAGTTCGATTAGTTAGTATTTTGTTAACGAAGTCATACTGGAGACATAAAGGTAGAGTTTATCTTCTCTCTTTTATTTGCTGCAAATGTCATGGTCCAAAGGGGCCTACATCTAAGCCTGTGTAAGATGGGAGAAATAGTCTTAAAACTTATCTTTATAAACACAAGTATATAAAATATAGTCAAAAGTCACAGCTCATTTTACCAACCTCACAAAACTTGGAAAAGAGCAAAAGTATCTATCTCTAGCCATCTTCCATATTGATTGAATCCTGGTTAGTAAAAATCAGTATCATGCCATTCGGAGTTAACTTTAGCAACTTTCTAGGCAATGCAGGGAAATCGTATGTAATGTAAGCCGGGGAGGATGAAACACAAAGAATGGCAGATAAATCAAGGGAAAATCAAACCAAAATCTGTGAATAGGCAGCATCAGAAGAAGAGATAAACTATCAGTGCAGGCTGGATTTTTCAATGAAGGCTTCATGAATTCAAGTGGTTCTTGAATTCAAAGAAATAAAAGTAGAATCTACAAAGGCTTAGTTTAGAAAACAAACAGAGGCAATTAGGTGGGCTGAAAAGAGAGATGCATGGGATAATGTCTCTCGTCTTTCTATGCCTACCACTGTTCATACATACCATCTGCCCATGGAAGATTTCAAACAAATGTTTAGTTTACAGTCACACAAGCTGAGAGTGCATCAGATGAGTTAGATGGAAGGGTGTGGCTCCAAAACCCTAAACTCTGATCGACCAAATGAAACTTGCACTTGATCTGGCAAGATTTGATCAATGGGGAGAAATATGGATTATTGAGCAGGGTGAAATCTGGTTATGCAAGTTATAAAACAGATTGATATAAAACAAGGCAGAAAGACCTTTCAGTGTCCAGGAAGACTCTGGGCCCACACACTGCCAATCCAAAACCTCTCAGCTGTAGGCTTCAATTGGGTCCTCAGCAAGTGGGTATCCCACTACTTGTAGTGCAGTCATCTAGCCCCTTTGGGTGTGGTCATTTCTGATGTATGGAACCAGAATGACAGGGAGCTGGTACCTTTGGCTTTTTCTTTTTCCATCTATCTAAGTAATAAACTGGCTAAATCTCAAAGTGGTTTCCCATATCTTTACCAACCAAATCAGTCAGGCTTTAGCCTTGGCCTTGTCTTGTCATATGTGTGGCTCCACACCCTTCCAGTAGACTGCCAAGCCGCACATTCATCACATGGGTGTGACTCAAAGAAGAACATCAAAAGTTCACGTTGCATTTTGCCAAGTTAGAGGTCCTTGATTAGTGCCTCTGCTATAAATCGTCTCCCCCTTTCTAAATGTTTATACTCACTATGATTCTTTTGACCAGCAGTACAGGGTGGGAGAAGCCTTTTGACTAAGGTATGTGGTCTCCTGACAAACTTGATGTTTGCTCAACACTGTCTCCAGCTTCTCCAAATCTTCCTAGAGGAGAGGCTGCTCTTTTGTTCCTTGAGTGCCCTTGTTCTTAGTTTAGTGATTAAGAGCACATGTCCTGAAGCCAGACTGCCTAGATTTATGGCCCAGCTCTTCCACTGGGGAAGTTATTTTTACCTTTCTGGGCCTTGGTTTTATTAA
>NW_012151729.1:5195564-5197700 GCF_000956105.1 Propithecus coquereli
CTTTTGGGTCCTCCCACAAAGTTGTCCCTCTCATCTGTGAGGAGGTACCCATTTCTGACTTTCTGTATATGGTGGAAATCCCTCACTGTTCCTACGATTCAGTGGATGAGCTGTTCTACCTGTGCCATGGCCAGAGAGAAGCTCTTTGAGCCTCAGTTTTCTCATCTACCTCCATATCCCATGAGCATGACCTTTGCAAATACTAACATTTCATCCTTAAAATGTCAAACTATTTTAAACCAAATTATAATTCACACATTTGTATTGTGCTTTCTGGTTGTAAAATTATCTTCATTAACTGGCTTATTTAAGCTTCATAAGAATCTATACTATCTATGGCCATACCACCCTGAACTTGCCTAATCTTGTCTGATTTCAGAAGCTAAGCAGGGTCAAGCCTGGTTAGTACTTGGATGGGAGAAGCTATACTGATTTTACAGCTAAGGCTCAATTAGATTAAGCTTACTTTTGCAGTCTGGTTTCACAGGTTTTCCAGATTCAAAACTAATCCTACAAAGTCCAGTGATCTTATTGCCATCTGTGATTAAGCAACCACCCCTTCCATCCCACAGGATATTCTCTGATGTGGTTGTTAGAATCCTATCATGATACCCTTCTGATGCCAAAGTACAGGACAGCAAAGGGGTCAAATCGGCTTTATAATGAGCACTCCATAAATATTAGCTGTTACTGTTATAATTAATATCAAGCTTTACTCTGCTCATGTACTTTTAAATTACTTTTATATTTGTTTAAAAATATTAGACATAAATTTCATGAAAAACAAAGTCATATTTCCTAAAGTCTCATTTATCTGGGCCAGAGGCCACCAAACTTCAAATCTTTGATGAGTAAAAATTGTTCTTATCCTGAGCTCTCACCCTGAAAGAATTCAAGGCTTTTAGAGAAACCTCAGCACATGTCTCCAAGTTCCTCTTCTCAATTGTACTATTTAGGTCTTCAGCACAGAGCCTTCTCCCATCTGGCAACTGACACAGACACCTTCAGAATCCTTTGGACCCATAGATTCAAAAACCTCCAGGAAGGATTTGGCCACTACAAAACCCACCAGGGAAGCAGAGCCCTGAGCTGGCCAAGGTGAGTGGGGGGCACTCCACGGGAGGGCTCAGCGATTGTCTGGAAGTAGCCATTTGGGGAGACAAAGGGTGAACAGTCAGGTAGGGATTGGGCAAGAAGAAGGAGGCTTCACTTAAATAAATGAGAAAATAAGGGAAGAAATTGGTGACTTCTGCAAGAGGGGTTCTGCTTTGTATACTCTTTGGATTCTTTGATTTATATGTACATGTATCATGTCATTGAATCCTTGTCCTTTATCAGTACTGTAATTAGTAAACAAATGTTTATGTAATGATTAGTATAAATCAAGTGTGGGGGATAAAATAATTTGAATAATAATAACATCAACAAAAATAATAATATGAACATGTTGGATGTTTTTGATGTATCAGATATATTTCTAAGTATTTCACAGAATTGTTGCCTTAGACTTTTGCAACAACCCTATGAAGTATGTGTTAATATTATATGTTCCTTTTAAACATGAAGAATCTAAAGCTCAGAGAGGGAAAATCTCTTGCCTGAGGTATTAGGTTGTGGAAGTAGAATAAGATGTGACCCCTTAGACAGATATCAAGACAATCACTTCTGACACACAGGCGCTGCTGCTGGAATTAACATAGACCAAGTGCTCTGAGCAACCAGAGGAAGGAGCAACCACATCTACTAGAATGTGTGCATGCAGGATCCCACTGGCCGAAAAGTGTGAAGAAGGCATGCTGGGCAGCAAGAATAGCATACACACAATCATAAAAGCATTAAATAGAATTGAAGACTAAGACACCTTGAGATACTTAAAAGTCAAAATAGGAAAACAAAACAGAAACAGACAGCAATATCACCGATGTGCAGCAGAAGTTACTAGGTTTTTCACAAGGAAGTGAGAAAACAATAATTCATACGGATTAGACATTGGCCTGGCCCCTAAATGCAGACGATGTGACCATGTTCCCTTAAGAGAGCTTGGAGGGTCAGTCACTGGGAGAGAGTCCAGCTCCTCCAGATCACCACCTTCTGGCTATCCTTTCCCCCTAACAGGGAGCATTGTGATGAGATGAG
>NW_012151729.1:5197855-5225363 GCF_000956105.1 Propithecus coquereli
GAGCTCAATTATAAAACATGTCTTGCCTAGCTAACATGGCATTGTGGGACTTACTAAATAGTGTGAAGCACAGGAAAGCCCTTTCATAAACTAAATTGAGGATATAAATATGAGCCCCCTTCAGGCCAATGAGAGAGAAATATACAGTGAAAACCAAAGATCGGGCCAAGTATATGAATTTTTAATTAAGCAGAACTAAGCTCAAAACTCACTTCTACTTTTTTACTATGGGATATTTGACTTTCAGTAATTTATTAGCCTCTCTGAACCTTAGTTTCCTCATCTGTAATAATTCCTTTCTACATCATAGATTTGTTATGAGGAATAAGTTATGTGTAGTATAGAAGCAGAGTACTAGACACATAGTAGGTGCTTAATTCATGATATGCAATGTATGGAAAGTAGGTAGCATGGTGGCTGGCACAGAATAAGTGCTCAAAATTATAGTTAAGAATATGATATGGAAACAAAGAAGAGGAGGAGGAAGAGCAGGAGAGATGGGGAAGGAGGAATGCCACAATGGGGAACAGTGAGTCCTGCAGCAGGGACAGGAAAGCTGTCTGCAGTTTCCACAAGAAGGGAAGAGATAAGAATTCAAGCAGTGTATGTAGTTGTGGAAGTTTGAGTCTAACTAAACCTTGTCTATTTTCACAATAGCATGGAGACTATGTCCCTGCTGTCACTACTGACCACGGAGAATCCCACGTCTGTGCCAGACTATTATGACTCTTTGGAGAGGGTCAAATCTGCTCTTAATATCTTTTCCATGATAGTCTACACAGTGACTTTCTTCCTAGGCTTGGCTGGCAATGGCCTTGTCATTTGGGTAGCCGGCTTCCACATGGCCCGCACTGTGAACAGGGTGTGGTATCTCCATCTGGCTGTGGCTGACGTCATCGTCATCCTCTCGCTGCCTCTCCAGCTGGTCATGGTGGCCCTGCACTACCACTGGCCCTTTGGCCGCCTGTTCTGTAAGCTCAACAGCTCTGTGTCTCTCCTTAACTTTCTGGCCAGTGTCTTCCTTCTGACCCTCATCTCCATGGACCGCTGTGTTGGGATCCTCTGGCCAATCTGGTCCCGGAACCACCGCACGCCAGCTAAGGCAGCTATGGCTGCCTCGGAAGCCTGGCTTTTGGCAATCTCTTTCTCTATTCCCTACTCATTCTTCAAGGAAACAGTCGTGCTGGAAGGTGTCACCTATTGCTACAACAAGTATGATCTGTGGAATGAAACTCAAGGAAGTTATTGGCTGTGGAAAGAGATCATCATTCCACGATACCAAACACTGGTCACCAGCCACTTTGTCTTTGGCTTCATTCTCCCCGTGACTGTCATCACCAGCTGCTACATCCTTGTAGCCTTGAGGTTAAGAGAAAGGCAGCTGGCCAGGTCCAGCCAACCCTTCCGGGTCCTTGTGACGGTGGTGATTAACTTCTTCCTCTGCTGGTTGCCCTTGCAAGTTTCCCTGTGGCTGGACTTCGGATCCTCCCGGGAAGACAGAGAGTACCTGGACGAGGCGGCCAAGCTCATAGGCCCTCTGGCCTCCTCTATGGCCTTTATCAACAGCTGCCTCAACCCAGTTCCTTATGTCTTCATCGGGCACGATTTTCAGGAGCGCCTGCTTCACTCCCTGCCAGCTGCCTTAGAACTAGCCCTCAGCTAAGAGCCAGACAGAAGCCTGAACCCCAGTTCCCAAATGAGTCCTTTATGATGTGACCCAATTTCCTACTCCATTTCATCACAACTCATTCCATCTTCCTCAACAAGTCTACAGGAATCCAAGAACCAACAGAATTTAAGAGAATAGGTAACAATTTTTAAATGGGCCCCAGGCCATGTTTTAGGAACAGAACCTGAAGTACCTGGGAGGCAGAGGCAAGAAACAAAAAGGGTCTCATTATAAAAAGGAAGACATCCTGAACAGTTCACCAACATTCAAACACAGAAAAGATAGAAAGTTAGGGACAGAGCTGATCCTAAAGCAGGATCAGGACCTGCAGCAATGTTAGAGTCCGGAGCACTGGCAGGAGACTGCTCACATTTTACCTATACGAGGTCAAGTTTGGACATAAGCAAAGGTAAAATCTGGCGGAGATAAGCTAGCTTGATTTTAAAACTTCAAGGGAAAGCTCAATGTCATCAGGTCCTTTTGATGACTAGATGGCCATACGGAGTCTCTGAACCAAGGACCTTGAGAAGATGGGCCTAACACTCTGCTTGTGTGTATGTTATATACTATGTGCTGGGTGAATGTGGAATAAATAAATGGAAAGAGGGAAAAAAAATTATCAAGAGACCTCAGTCCTTCCCCACATTTAAAAGAACCTCTATCAATGTGTACAAAGTTACAATTAGATAGGAGAAATAAGTTCTGTTGCAAAGCGCTGTGACTACCACCAACAATAATGTATTGAATATTTAAAACAGCTAGAAGAGAGGACTTTGAATATTCTGACCACAAAGAAATGGCATGTGTTTGAGGTGATGGATATGCTAATTACCCTCATTTGATTATTACATAAATCTATACATGTATCAAAACATATACTGTGCCCCATTAATATGTACAATTATTATGTGTCAATTAGAAGCAAAATCAAACTTATTAAAGAATCTCTAGTTGTAGGAGTCCTTGGGCAAGTTTCAAAACCTCAACGTACGTGCTTGTGCACACACATACACACATTTTCAACAATCTTTATAAACATAATAGTAAAGATACCCTTCCTTTTGCCCAAGTAGAAACAAGTCTTTGCATCCTGGAAAGGGTTCTGGTACTAAGCCCAGAGATACTGAGGAGATATTTGGTAAAAGATAAGTAGCAAAGATACATTTTCCATTTAAACTCCAAGTTCCTTGACAGTTTTAACTCCCCACCGCCCAGGCTCACTTGGGACACTGATGGATACTGTGAAGGGGGCTGCCACCCAGATGCCTGCAGTACACCCTGTAGGTGGAGTCACCGCCACTTCCACCTCACAGCAAGTGGAAACCGAATCATCTCCCATTCTTGTTCTAACCCAAAAATAAATACATAGTAATAGTTTTCCATTAGAAACCAAAAAGCTGATCAGAATAGAAAAACTGTGGGTCACCAGTACAAGGATTTATATAGATCCATATAGGATCAGGGTACCAGGCTCTGATCATTTTTTTGCTGTTCACCAGAACGCTGATATGTCAAATATTAATAACAGGTTAAGGGAGGGTACCAGAGGGGGTTTAATGAACTCCTGATCTTCCAAGGCCTAAGCAAATGGGAGCCCTTCCATCCTTAATACCTGTGATATATACGATGTCACAAATTCCCTTGGGGTTATAAGTTATAAATCTCCTATTTGAGAGATCGTAGTTCAGCTTGTCATTTCTGCTTTTGTTAAATCCATACAGAGGAAAGAACGAGATGGGAGGAAATAGATTAAATACTACAATGAGGATCTAATTCCTTAGTAGACAGGCAGGAGGCAAGATAGAAGATGTTTCCAGGTCAAAGCGAGCCTGCCCTGTCAGGAATGATATACTCAGGTAAACAATAATCTCAAGGTTAGAGCTTATGCCAGCATCAATAAAATCTAAAAGGATAGTGATTTGAAATAAGTGTTTTCAGAGACTAAGTAGAATAGTTCCTGGGCCAAATCAAACGAATTAACTAGTCATAACAGTTGCTCTCAGTTTATATTACAATTCAGAGTTGATTTGTTGCTAAGAAAACAGTTTGAAAATCTATAATTCAAAGTTGCAGAGAGAGAACTGAATTCTGAAGAAATAGAAGTGGGAGGTGGAGCACAGTCACGGTCCTGCCAAAACAACCATGAGTGCTGGGATGAGAATTGGGATAAGTGGCCCACGGGCGGGAGGACGGGAAATGCGGACAAAGCCTGAGAAGGTCTTCAGGGAGGTGGGAACTTCAGCCAGGTCTGGAAGGATGGGCAGCTAGGAAGGTACAAGCAAAGAGACGAGGAAGGCAAAAGGAATTCCAGCTTCACTGTCCCAGGAAGCTCCCAGGGAAATGTCATCAAAAGACCAAGTGCCAGTGACATCTTATATTCAGTCAAATTTGTACCAGGGACACCCAAACAACTGTTTAATAAAATAATGGTATTTGGTAATCATAACAACGGCAAGACACCTGCCTCAGGTACAAAATGTAAACGGGGCACCAAAAAACTCAGCAATCAAGAAAAAAATGATACTTCAATACAATCAGAATTAGTGCAACAAAAGCCATGATGAACAATGTACAACATTTTAAATAAAGACAGGATTCGAACCTGCATTTGAGCAACTTGATCTCACTCACCTTACCCTCATCCCAGCCCTGAACAATAACCCAGTGTTTCATCCTCAAAGAAAGAGACCAGGAAGCTCCTATGGTAAATAGGAACAAAGATTAGTGCATTTTATATATTTTTTTCCCAACAAGGGTCAAAGACAAAAATTATTATATACAATAATGAGGCCACACGTTTTTCAATGAATTTGAGGAAATAAAGTTTATGGTGACAAATAAATGCTTAATAATAAATATCTTCTGCAAAAGAGTCGTCAGTTAAAGCCAGTGCAGTGAACCGTGGAAATAAATTGCTGCTTTGCTTAACTGTGCTTTGGGCAAGCACTGTGCCAGGGGCTGAGATCAGAGCCTTTACCTACGGTGACTCACTGTCCAGTACGTGGATATGCAACTTCTGGAATGCAGAGGGGAGAGTGGTAATGGACTTGAAGCAAAGGGCTAAGAACCAGAGCCAGGACAAACAGTCAGAAGTTATACAATCCATGAGGGCTTTAATAAGGAAGGCTAATTTAAACAATTAAATGTAATCAAAGATGACATTTACCTTGCAACATAGTGATCCCTCTGGCAATGGTGATGTTCAATTTATTACAGGTAAACTATATAAATCTCTAATGTTTCTTCCTAGGGTAAGAGTTGATATTCTGCTATGGAATAGTAAAAGCAGTGTCCTAAAAGAGTCAACAACATGCTTTCCTTTGTGCTTCTAGCACCCTTGACCACACTTTCTTCATAGCTTAGCCCATCATACTATAGACACGTGTGTGCCTGCCTGCCTTTCCGTGGACCTGAGGTCCCTGGAATACAGGGTCTGCAGCTTCTTTTTGCCAATACCCTGAAGATTGCCAAGCACATAGTAGGTGCTCAAAAAGTGAATGAGTGAACCAAGGAAAAGTGTATTTAAAAATTATTCAGGCCTCTGGAGACACGTGGAACAAGCCCATTCTCTTTTCTTTATGATAGCTCATCATGTACCTGAAGGCAGTGACCCATTCTCTTGTGTCCTTGACAGTCTGGGGCTTCTCATTTTCTAGCTAAACAGGATAGCAGTGAAAATGTGTTGAATCGAGGTTTCTGGCTTTAAAAAAACAGGGACCTACTCAAGGGAAAACGTCATTCAATAGGAGGGCTTCAAGTTGGTGCTGGGAAGAGATTTCTTTTGGGATCAGCTCATCTGTTGGCTGTCTCCTGTGAAACACAAGCTCACCATCTTTTAAAGCAACTCTGTTTTCTCCCAGCTCTACTCTTTCTCACAAAGTGCCCAAGAGTTTCCAAAGCTCAGAACTGAGGATTCTCAAACAAATGCAGCTTACTGGGTGGACACTCTGGTTGGGAATGAGAAAGTCTTTCTCACTATTTCTAAAAAAGATAAATATTACAAATCCTACACACTGCAGAATTTTCCCTAAAGCAGAATTTGCCCACTCTTAACAATGGTGAACATAATCCTTGCTTCCTCATTGATTCAGAAAACTATTCACTTAATAAAAACAAGCATTTATTAAATATTTTGTGATGAGTACTATGCTAGCTTTTATGGCAGCCATAAAGAAACACAACACAAAATCGCAGCCCTAAAGCGGCTTTAAATTTATTAGGGGAATATAAATTTGTGCACAAATATGCAACTCCAAAAAATATCTTTTCATGGTAGAGCCTATGGAGTGTCTTTGCTATTCCAAATACCTCTGGGCAGCCCATTCCATATTTGGACAGTTCTGACTGTTGACAGGTACTTTTAACATTTAACTAATATCTTTCTTCTTATGACATTCACCCCTGCTTCTACTCCCTGAAGACACAAAAGAAAATGTTCTCCCTTGTTATGCAATATCCCTTAAAATCTATCCCTTCATGTCATTCTTGTATGTTTTAAATTATTTATGTATTTATTCTATTCATTCAAGAATAAATGTTTACTTACTACACACTCTATACCAGAAGCTGTGCTTGGCACTGAGTGTAGGGGTAGAACAGGAAAGAGGATGGCATAATCCCTAACCTCTTGACTCTTACACTACACTAAGCCTTTTTGACAGGCCAAATTGGCTCAGGTTTTTTTCCAACTATTATTCACTTAGCACAATGTCATTCCTCTTCCTCCTACGTGCACTCCTCTGAACATGCTCTAACGCAGAGCTTTTTCTCTTGAGGTTTGGCATGCAGACTGTTCCAGTTAGGGTCTGATTAATGTAAACATGTAAACGCTGGAATGTATCCATCTTCCCCCAAGCCAGTTTCTCCTTTGACAACTCATTTCTCTGAGGAGGTCAATCACCAAAGTACAAGTCTTTGAGATTCTCTCCTATGTCTAGTATCCAGATTCAATTGGTAACCATATCTTTCTAGGGTATCCTTTTGACATACTTCTTCTATCCCTCTTTTGCTTTCTATTTCTATGACATTTCTCCAGTTCAGACTTCCAACAGGTATTATCAAATTATTTCTCATCTGTCTATGGTGCTTCCCAATTGTAATCCATTCAAACCACGACCAGAACAATATTCCGAAAATACAACTCTGATCAGGTAACTCTCCTGCTTAAATGCCTTCATTATGCCTCCTTTACATTTAAAGTAAAGCACAAATTTTTAGCATGGCATTCTAGCAAGACCCTCAAACCCTAAAATCCTTCTAGGATTTGGTTTTCCTCCGTACTCTCTGACTGCATGCATTTCATCTGGGCAACAAAACCTGGGGAAAGGCCTCATCTCATTCTCTTTCACATTCTCTCCATAGTCAGATAGTCAGATGATGTGGTCATATGAAAGGCTTCACATAAGTTTGAGGACTTCATTGTTCCTGTCTACTCCTATCACACTCTGAATGCCAAGTCCACTTTTCACAACAGTCGACGAAGCTGGTAAGCCAGTTTCCCTGTGTAACAGGAGCACAAATTGCCCACAGCATAATTAAGCCAGTAATGCACCCCTTTTTCTCCATTTTTGTTTTATGCTTCCAATTCCCTACTCCTGCTTCCTGCCAAGTAAACTGCTTATCTTAGGTTCTGCATTGGAGGAGGGGTTGATTCAAACTAATGAAACTGGTTTAATTCCTCACCCCTGTTTTCTAGCATAATTTATATTTGTGAATTGATAAAAATTCACATACCATTTTCAAAAATTTACTTCATTGCATCCAAACTATCAATCTATAAGAAGCCACCACATTCATTTTTCAAATGAGGACACCGTGATCAGTTGTCATGGTGAAGATCACAATAATATTCATTCAACACAGTTTATTCAGAGCCTATTACCACGTGGTCAGAGCACTGTGGAAACACATAAAAAGATTTCTAAACCCATGTTTGTGGGTAGGGGGGCAGTTGGTAAAAGAAGCCTTCCCAAAAGAAGTGAAATCCAAACTGAGATGCGGATGAATGGATTCATAAACAAGGGACAAATCACAAAGGATCTATTATGCCATGTTAATGAGTGTTTTTTTATTATAATTGCAAAAATAATTCAATGAAAAATTTTAATTCAGAAAGTTACATGATCATTCTGAGAACAGGGAGGGCAAAGGGTACAAAGTTGCAATATGCAGGATGAATAAGTCTAGAGGTCTAATGCACAACATGAGGACTATAGTTGATAACACTGTATTATGTACTGGAAATTTGCTAAGAGAGTAGATTTTAAGAGCTCTTACCATAAAAAACAAAGGTAACTACTTGAGATGATGGATGTGCTAATTGGCTTGACTGTAGTCATCATATAATTATATATCCAAAAACATCATGTTTTCCACCTAACATATATATATAATGAAAATTTTAAAATGTTTTCTAAAATATGCATATGTGTGTGTATACATATATATGATCTGAGCATCTCGAAGTGCCCAAAAGTAAGGAACTGCTCAAAAAACAGAAGAATAAAAGAAGATGACAGGGCCAGTCTGAAAGCTCTACCAATGGAGTGACCAAAGCTGGAACAATCTGACATCAAGGTAGATAGTGTAGTACTGAATTATAACCAAAATATAAAATAAATGTCATTGAGACTTTGAACTTATTTATCTCAGCATTTATACTGATATAAATCAACTGTTGAATACAAGAATAAATCAATCAGGGAAAAGAGAAAAACCTTTCTTATAGAGGAATTTGAAATACTTTATGGACATACTCTGTCCTCAATGAGATGGAGCTTAACTCTCCTGTTTCTCCATGTGGGACACACTTACTGACTTGCTGGAAAATATTAGAGGAGGCAAAGAAGGTCAAAGATAACTTTATAGTTGAGAAGCACCACCTGGACCAGATGACAAAGTTTAACATCACCAGTGACAAGTCATGTTAATGGCATGTGTCTATGATATGTGGTGAGAAAGGTATCTGATATCTGTGATGCTCTTCCCTAAAATCCATAACTCCAGTGTAACCACGAGAAAAACGTTAAAAAAAATAAAATTGAGGGACATTCAAAAAATACCTGAATACTCCTCAAAACTTATCCAGGTCATGAAAAATAAGGAAAAAGTGAGAAACTGTCATGGATCAGAGGAGACTAAGGAAACATGACAACTAAATATAATGTAGTATCCTGATGAGATCCTGGGACAGGAAAAGGACATTAGTGGAGAAACTAGTCAGATTCTGATGAAGTATGGAGTTTGATGATAATATGCCAGTGTTGGTTTCTTAGTTTAGAAAAATGTACCCAGGTAAAATAAAATGTTAACAATAGGGAAAACTGGGTTAGGGATATACATTCACTCTCTGTACTGTCTTCTCAATTTTTCTGTAAATTTAAAACTATCCTAAAATAAAGCATTTATTTTTTAAAATAGCAGGATGTAGTAAGAACAGTTACGCAATTGTTTCAACAAGTTGATAATGGTCTGAATTAAGGAAGTGTCAGCAAATGATAGGGAATAGAGTTAAGATTTTGGAAGTAGGTTTAACATGACTCAGTGACTATATTAGGGGACAAAGGAGGCTGGTGAGGGAAAGAGGGGAGCAGAGATCACAATTTTGGTGAGTGGCAGACCAAGTCACTAACCCAGGTTCTCTGCCTTTATAGGACAATTAGATGCACAGCCTATAGCATATAGGGGAGACCATTGGAAAGAACATGGAGGAATACTCCAGGCATAGAGCACAACGATGGAAGAGGAATAGAAAAAAGGATGTAGATAAAAAAGAAATTAGAAAATTTGAGACTAATTAGGTCAAGAGCCATAGACAAGCAAGGACCAAAGATGACACTATACCTAAGGTTTGAAATAGTGGTAATGCTTTCAAGAAACCTGGAGAAGTTTGGGAAAGAAGGATTACAGGAAAGGTAATCAGATTTGTTTTATAAAGTGTATTTGAAATTATATCAGGGCATCCAGTGGAAATGCTCCACAGTAGAATGAAACCAAGTAGAGTTTGGAGCCATATACCATAGGTATAGAAATGAGGGAAAGACTAAGAAAAGATTATATGATTTGGCAAGAATGAATTCATTAATAAAATATAAGAAGCTTGGTTAAGAGTGATAGGACCAGAAGGCAGAATCTACTCTAATTATTTTCATTTTCTTCACATACTCTCCCTCTTGGTGTGGTGGTTGCCCCCCTATCCTATATTTCCTTATTTGAAATGTGGTTACTCATTAATTGATTTCCCCCCGCCAGACATATGCTACTACCTTTAGCTATAGAATTCTTCTTTGGTTTCCCTACATTACAAAACACATTTTCTTTTCTTCCAGTAAACACTTATATTTCTCAGCTGGAATGCTTCCTTCTCCCCTGTTTGCACATTCAGTTAATCATTGCTGGCGGAGATCAGCACCAGGCTGGGAGAAGAACAAAGCTGCAGGAAAGTGAGACTCAGAGGTCTCCCAGTGGGGAAAGCTCGAAGGGAGGTGTTCGCAACTGTTCTGGGTCCAACACAGGTGCTCTCTGACACCGATGGCTCACCCCTTAAAAAAAGTTAATATAAGAGTAGTTTCAGAAGTTTCCTATAAATTAAATATACAATAAAGAAAGCTTATAGCAATATAAGGAAAGAGAAAGGGCAAGCAGTTGGTCCCAAGTTGAACATAAGCCAACATATGGCAGCAATAGTATTTAAAAGAAGTGACCATTTATTAAGCCTTTAGTGCCATGGTTTTACCTATGATCTTTATATGCCTTTTCCTCTTTATTCCTTATGACGACTCCATGAAGTAGGTCCACAGTCCCTAATTCATAATTTCAAACCCCAAAGAGATCTGAAAACCAGAAGTTTTTGTTTTGTTTTATTTTACAACTCCTTTGATAACAAGATCTGTCAAGAGATGATTTAAGGATATCTATTTTCTGAGTATGATATGTTTTGCTGAAGAATCACTGGTGTATTGATTAGCGGGTGCTGCCCCAGACAACACTGGGCTTTCTGTACGGTATTATATATACTTTCTAATTTTTTTTTAAAAATCTGAATGCCAAAACTCATCTGGCCCCAGGGAGTTTGGAGGAAAGACTGGGAAAACTGAGGGTCATAAATGTGAAGTCTAGCTCAAAGTCACAGAGGAAGAGATTTGAACTAAGGTCTATGGTTCTCCAAAGTCTGGGATTTCAATCATTATGTAACAGCTGGAAATGTTATTATCTTAACAGATGGCACCAGAATTTATCTTAGGGAAATAACTATCTTGGTTGGGAAAATATCCTGAAAAGAACATGTTTGATGTGGTACCTCCATCTGGTTCTGCTCTAAGACAAAGAAAGGAAGTGGTTATTTTGTTCCTGAGCAAAAAAATGAAGGAATAACGAAACATTTGTGAGTTTGGCTACTGCTTGGCAGGAAATAACCAAGAAAGACTTCCAGGTAAGAGTAGCTATAAAGGCTGATATGTTTTAAAACTATTTTGTTGTCTGGAGTGTGATGCAATTCCCTCCACCATTTCTTCGCAATCTTATTAAAGTCTACTACACCCACAAATGCTTAGAGTTAGTGGATTTTCTCCATTTTATCAGGTGCCACTAGACCAAACAATGTATTTGACTCTGGAGATAAAAAGACATCCAGAAGTTTAGTCTTCTGACATCCAGAAGTTTAGTCTAGTAAAGGAGACAAGTAAGAAAAATGAGAAAATAGAATTCCCAGTTCAATGTTCTATGATAGAGACACGCATCAGTGCAGAGTTTGCATGGATGAGGGAGGAACCCTTCCTGCCTAGCAGAGTATCATTATTTTAACTATGTATCCATGGGGGCGGCCAAAGCAGGCAAAACCAAATTCATATGATACTGAGAAGTGCTTCTTTAAAAACTGTTATTTGTAAATATGCTATAGGATTTCCAGTAATGGAAGAAATTTCCCTCTTGAGTTCTATAGTTTCTTTTGATCTTTCTAAGCAGTTTTTTGTTTAAAAATATGATTGGCTCAAGCTCTTTTCTTCCTTTATTAACCCAACTGTAAATCCTTATCTCTTGCCTTTTATATGTTGAATACTACAAGGCTCTATAGAGGGTTTATAGCATTATTTTCTTTCTACTCTGTAATTGATCACAGGAACTAAGAATTTTAAGCCTGTAGAAAGACATATTTAGAATGGGCCTGATAGCTGTCTTCAAAAATCTATATTTGAAGTATGTTATTTCCCATCTTAAACCCTTTTCAACCCCATGTCCACTTCTAGTGACACCCCCATTTCCCACTTTAGACCAAAACTTAGTGCAATAGAGGTTGTTCTCTTTGTCCGCTCATATTTTTTCATCTTCTAACTCACTTTAAATGAAGTTTATATATTTCTTCCATCAACCCCTAACACATAGCAAGTCTAGATGAGTATTTGTTGGATAAGAAGATACATCAGTTATAAAATTTCCCAGTGCTAAAGAATTGGTGAGGTGGAGGTGCTTCCCCATGTGGTTCACCCCAGATGAACTGATACCCTGAGGGTTAGCAAAAGGACAGAACTGAAAAAAGAAACTTCTCATCTCATGAGGAGAAGAAAAACAAAACATGTAGGTAACATTCATATGGTAAGGGAAGTAAAAGTAAAAGAGTTAGAAGGTAATTAATGGAATTTTAGACACCATCATTAAGGTTTTAGTGCCTAGGGTGAAAGAGGGAGAGTGAGGGTCCTACAGGCCACTGCGCTGGTCATACTATCCTTGAACGACATTCTAGGCTGCCCCCTTTAACAAGCACAAAGACAAAATGGAACCATTCTGAGGAAGAGAAACTGGAAACAACATCAAATGAGAAGTAGTTGATGGACTGAAACACAATATTCATATCCTCTAAGGCCAACTATGGGACTTTCATGAAGATGATGATGATGATGATGCTAAAACAGCCCGTTGATTAGAATGATGAGAAGCATCTAAGCTCAGTCCCTCACTGACTCCTATGCAGTGATGTGCTCATCTCTGCCACTTTCAACATGCTTTGACCATCAGAAAGCAAGCCTAACTAAGGGAAGAACATTTCAACTCCAGTTAGAGTCTTAGTGGTACCAAAGACTCTGTTTCAATGACACCGAAGTGGCTTGACAGATCACTGTCAGGGTGGATTTTCTGCATCCTCTATGGGCCTCTTCAAAGTCAAGAAACATTAGGCAACAGCAAAGAAAAGACATCATGGAAGAGCAGGCTGCCATCTAATGTGCATAACAGTAAACAAAGGTGGTGCATTTGTGTGGGGAGAATGAGTGATGGGAGGGGCAAGCAGGTGTTTTATAGAGAGAAAAGCATATTGGATAAAAAGCCCAGTAGTATCTGAGCAAGGATGGACAACAAGGAATAGGGTTCAGAAACTTACCCACAATTATGCAGACAGATGGTTTCTGACAAGAGTGACTCTGTGTTGCAATGGGAGTAAATGATTTTTTCAATCACTGAAATTGGGTTGACTATCCACAAATCCACACTGAAAAAAATTGAACTTGGACAACCATTTATAATACATCAGCCACAAGTATTAATTACAATGGATTGTAGGTCTTCTAGAATTATATAGACTATCTTCATGATCCTAGGGCAGGCAAAATTTTCTTTTAACAGGGTACATAAAAACACTAAGAATAAAGGAAAAGATTCTTAGATTAGACTCAATTAAAATTAAAAACCTTTGTTCTTTAAAAGATATCATTAAGAGGGTGAAAATGTAAGCCACTCAGTAGAAGAAGATACTTATAATATTTATATCTGAGGAAACTGAAGCCAGCAGTATGAATAGACCTTGCAAAACATCAGAGTTTTCAGTGACAGTATTAAATTAGCAATCCTGACCTCCTGAAATTAAAGCCAATGCTCTAACAGTGTCATTAAGTTCAATTACATGTAAGATCTCTGTGACTGGGAACAAGAAAACTGAAATCTGTACCTGAGTTTCTTTACTTATAAAATAGAAATAATAATCCTGTGGTAATTAAAATGATACAAATAAAATACCATAGTGACTGACAAATAGAAAATTTTGCAGAATTTTAGAAGTAGTGGTTATAGCAACAATGATGAGGATGATGTAATTAATATAATTATTATTAAGTAATAGCTTTACAAACTGCCATGAGAGACAAAAAATGGGAAGATCGTTACTAACTGAATCAAGCACCACAGATATTTTAGCCAAGCTGCACAGGATGTGTTACAATCAAAACCACGTGAGCTAGTTGGAGCGTAAGCTATAGAATAAAAGGAAAAAGCTATTTAAGAAAAGCCATGAAGTTCCTTGAATAATGAAAAATAAGACACACCTCTGTCAAAGAGGGTTTCAAATGTCAGGCTGAACATAATAGGCTTTCTATCTCTAGTTTCTGTCATTTTTCTTGCTAGTCAAACTCTGGGCATGGGATGTGAAAATCAACAGGTGGCCAACAAACATCCCCATTCCAGCAAGTATTATCAACACCCATTAGAGCTATTCTTTTAAGTTTTGTCATCGTTCTTTATTCATGTGAATAATTAGTCCTTGAACCAGAAGGGTGTAGGTCAGAATGTGTTTGCTTTAGTTCCCAAAGACATACGTGTATAAATATGTACCCAGAGAGGTAAAGAAGGGAGAGAGTTACACAAAGCTAGGCATGTAAACATATTCAGTATGACTAATAGTCTAGCACAGTAGCAGGGCTGCACCAGGCCATGCACTTCCCATCCCCCCGGGGCAAACAATATTTATTCTGTCAAGACACTGATCATATATAGCTTCAATATAGCATCTTTTGTTCCAATCTATAGATGGAGGATGATATCATTACTAACTAGCAATTATAATTCCGGGGGAAAAGGGGGATAATATTTTTACACAATATTTATTTCCAATTTCTAGGTTTATTCTCACACCAGATGCATACATTATGATATGCAATTTTGCAGTTGAGAAAACTGATCTATCCAGAGTCATGTAACAGGTGAAATGGCAGGTGTGTAATTAGAGCCAGGATGTCTCTCCACCAGTTTTGTTTACCCTCTTCAACTCGCTGTTTCCAAAGGACCATTTCCCATCACAATTTTAGGGCCAGTTTCTAACTAGATTATATCTTAGTATTGTAGTGATTTGAAGGAAAAAAAAAAAACTGTTTGAGGTCCACAGAATATTACTGTGGTAAAATGTTTGTCAAATTGCAAACTGATGAACAATAGTAAAGCAAAAGAGGTAGAGAGGAGTCAAATTTTTCAGGGCCTACCCTTCCTGAGGATTTTGAGCAATGAGAAACTGAAGAGAGACATGATCACATCTGCACTCTGTAAAGATCCCCTGATTGTTCTATGGGCAGCAGCGTTGAGGAAAAAACAACAATACACGTTGGGAAACCATCTAAAGGAAATTGCAGAATCCCAGGGGGAAATGGTGGTCTCATCTTAGACATGAAAGTGGAAGGTGGTAAGAAGTGTCTAGAATTGAGGTTAGTTTGGACACAGACCCAAGAAGAGAACTTGGTAACAAATTAAGTGAGGAAGATGGTGTGTGAAAAGGGGAAGGAGAAGCAACGGGGAGGACACTGGGGTTTTGGCTTGAGCAATTCACTAGAAAGAAAAGAAGCAGTGGGGAGAATAAAGAGAAAAATGTTTGTGGTGAATGATCAAAATAGCAGAATATGATGTATTGGATTTGAGGCGCCTATAGGATATCCAAATGAAGATGTCAAGAAAGCACTTGACATCTGCAAAGCTTTTCCCTTTGCTAAAAACCAAAGTCCCCACTGTGGCCTACATGGCACGTCATACTCTAGGCTCTCCCTGCTTTGTTTATCTCATCTCTCCTTTTTCTCTCTGTCCTTTGCGCCAGCCACACTGTCCTCCTGGATGTTTCTCAAACACGTCAAGCCAGCTTCTGCCTCAAGGCCTTTGCCCCTGCTCGTCTCTCCGTCTGGAAATCATGTTCCGGGATATCCGTGTGGTTCAGTTTCTCACTTTTTTCATGTCTCCGTTTGAATGTCACCTGATCAGCAAGACCTCCTCCCACCACTCTATAATAAATATCTCCCAAATCCTCCAGCATCCCTTATCCTCTCTATTCTTTTCTCCACGATATTCAGGATCTGATGTATTTTATATCCTTTATTATTTTTTATAGTCTGACTGCCTCAACTAAAATGCAATGGAAGCTCCATGAAAACAGAGACTTTGGAAACTTTATTCACTGATCTGTCCCAAGAGATTATTACAGCTCTTGTTAAGACCTGGGAAGAGTCTGAGATTTTACCCTGCAAGTCAGCCTGCCACAGTACAATGGATGCTGGCAGAAGACACAGACTCTTGGGTCCGAGACCAGGGACTTAATTATTCCATAGCAATAGCCAGAGTGTCAGCATTTATTCTGTTTCCCAAGCCCCAGTTTCCAGAGGACTATACGAAGAGCGCCAAGTGATACCTGCACAGAAAGTACAGCATGTCACAGGAACAGGACGCCAAAGTTTTAGAACTCCTACATCTTTTTAAAAGATCAGTAAACTCACCTGACCTTACACTGGAAGAAGATATTATCTTTTCTATACTAGACAAACCTGCCTTTTGCTCCAGAGGGAGACATTATTTTATTTTCCAAGGGCATTTTTTACACAAAGACCCTTGAAAAGAGAGTCTGAAACAAGGGTAATCAGTACCTCTATTCACAAAACATGCAAAAACACAGGAGAGAATAGAGAATTATCTCCTGACAGCATGCAGTAGACACTCAATACATATTTTCAAGTTAAAGGTCAATCGTTTCAGTTAGGTACTATTATTATTTCAATTTTCAGGTAAATAAATCAAGGCACAGCACAAGTAAACCAACTTTCTAAGAACACACAGCTACTAAGTCACTCCAGCAAGCACCCTATAGCTCCAGAATACACACATTAAGGCTCTGAGCCCTCCTTCTCTCTAACCTGCCCCTCCATCAGCTACTTTAGGCTTTGTGAATGACAGAAAAACAGAGAAAAGAGAAATAAGAAGGAAAGAGCAGAATAAAGAAAGAATGGAGAGGGTCTTTCTGCTATCCATACCTGCCCAGCTTTGCAGAACTACAGAGTAGAAGCTATCTTTGAGTTGATCTTACAGATGAGAAAACTGGGACTCGAGGAGGAAAGAGCCTTCCTATAACCACTGAGGGAGTTAGGAATCAAACCAACCAAACACCAGAGAACTATTTTCTGGACAGAATCTTGGCCTTGCGTATGTCAGACCCACCTGGCTCCTCTCACCTTTCTTACACCGCGTCCCCTAACCTGGAGGCCCAACTATGACACAGTTAATCAATAACCAAGGAGACCTGTGATGGAGCCCAGTAGGTGGGGCCTCGTGGCCATCTGTTTATATGACCCTTCTAGCCCCAGGGTTCTGAATAGAGGTGGTAAGTTCAGTGCAGTTTTCGACTGACCTCTGGATACAGAACTTCAGCCATGAAGATAACAAGCATCTTTCTTCTCACTGTCTTGGCCCTGTTGAGCTCATCGGGTAGGTAACTTTGTATATTTTTCAAATGTTAAGTAAAAACCTGTTCGACCTGTTGCTTTGCTGAGCACGTTACCTTCTGAATTTTGGACACAGTCTAGTCATAGACAGATCTTTTGGTCTCCATGAGATGAAATAAAATCAATGGATGAGAACCATAGGAAGAGGAGTTTTTAACATAAAATAAGGAAAACAATTCTACTAGTGATAACTGTTCAGAGATAAAATGGTTTTCCTCTAGTGATAGGAAACCTTTGTCAGGGAGATGGTAGAGAAAAAAATGGTGGAAATACTTCAACCATAAATATCCTTCTCATTCTGTAAATGTCTAAGGAGAATTTACAAATTTTAGATTCTCATGGAATGGCATAAAATAGATAACAATGGCTTCTGGTTACTCAGTATAAAAGGCATAGTTTGACCGATTAAAAAACTTGTTTTTGACCTGCAGAATGTTTTGAAGGGAAATATTTTGCTTGAATAGATGGTTTACATTTATCAAACTACATCTTGACAATGTTGACAGACAATTCTGACCCCACAGAATTAAGATCAGTTTCCTTTCTATCATTGGAAATGATTAACATTTTCAACTCCATCTCTGATCTGGCAAAGAATCCTCCTGGGAGCCAAATCAGCACTTTGTTAAGAAGAGGAAGAATATTGTTGGTTGTACTTGCTAAATATTGATACAAACAGTGGTCCCTTTTCACTACGTAGTGAGCTAAGAACTACCTCCCTAGCTAGATCACCTTAGTGACTGTTGATATTAACATTAAGTCTCACCAACCTTTTCTCCTATGGGTGCTATCAGATTAGTTCCCTTTCCCTTCAGTGAACTCATTCACAGTTACTATCCCCTACATGATGTCAGCAAGACCTGCTATATTCTGGAGGATGTAGAATGGCTATTTTGACTATCTGTAAATTCATAAAATATAAGTTGGACCTACAGTCCGCATATGCAACTGTGGGAACTAGCTCCTTGGGAAGTGATGATGAGTTGGCAAAAAGAGCTCCATTTCTTAACATTACTTACAAAAGGGGACTTAAATGTAATTGCAAAAGTTAATTTTGCATCAGAAGACCTGGTTACTGCTAGTGAAATGATAACTGTTTCACAGCTAAGTTATATAAATTCTCCATACCTGCATCTGTAAACCAATAGAGATATACTTATACCTCACTCATTGTGAAATCAAAGGTGAGGAACTAATTGTTGTGAGAATGTAAGCGAACATTCAAAAGATAGTTGCTCAGTGCCTGATACATTTCAAGCAGTAAGAACATAATTTCTATTTTCAAGGAAATGGATCAACTTTTCTGAAATACCAAACTGAGTTACTTTGGTCATAATCAAATTTTTACTTAATTTTTTCAAGGTTTCAACAGGCAAGGAGTAGATGGAAACCAGACCTACATCCTTGAAAAAGGATAGATATCAGAAGGGTTGGGGAGTGGAAGAGGCCAGCAGAGAAGTCATAGTCTTCAATGAAAGCAGAGAGTTCTGAATCAGAATAGATCTGGCTTCTCTCACTTAGGACCCACTTAACATGTCTGATTTGTCTTCTAGGCAACTGTAGACCTAACGTCGAAGGAAGAAAGGTAAAGAGAATTTTGAAATTTCTTATTTCTCAGGCCGGAACTGTTTCATCCAACTAAAGAACAGTCTATCTGTCACCTTTCAGCTAAGCCTGAAGTCAAGATGAGGAGTATGAATGCTGGAGGTGCTTAACCTATGAAATACAAATAGTAACAGCAGTTCTCCCCCATGCGCTTATACTGAAGGAAAAATTCACTGATGCATAGGCAAGTTCTACGCAGTCGTACAATGCTTGCTGCGAGGGATTTTTTATATATACTAGTGCTAGCTATAGGACAAGTGTTTTAGGTGGAAGCCCTCTCAAGTCCACTCCAAGTAGCCCTTTCTCCTTAGAGCCAATTTGATCATGTTGGCATGCAGTTCTCCCAATCACCAAGGTGCAGCTCTAATTTATAAAGAACAACAGAAAATAATAAGTTAGTCTCTCCCTTAGAAAAACATTCTAAATCTAACTTTTTCATGTTTTCCTTTGTTTAAAAGGTAATTTCAGTAAATTTGGAGTCCAAAGGAAGAAGTGTTCCTTTTCTTATCACATTTATATCTAGTGGGAGGCAGCTGATAAAACAAAAGTTCATGAGTGAGTAAGTTATTACATTTGTGATAAGTGTTATGAAGAAATTCTAGAGGCCAGGCACAGTGGCTCATACTTCTAATCCTAACCCTTGGGGAAGCCAAGGAGGAAGGATCATCGAGCCCAGGACTTTGAGTTTGCACTGAGCTATGATGAGGCCACTGAACTCCAACCTGGGCAAGAGTGAGACCTTGTTAGAAGGAGGAGGAGGAGGAGGAGGAGAAAGAACAACTAACAAGTGTGAAGACTCCAACAACTAACAACTGACAAGTTGTTCTGGTGCCATTAGAGACTTACCCTAGAAATGAGGGAGGGTGCCCCTAAGTAAGGGAGAGTTATTTTGAGCCATAAAGGATAATAAATGTGCGTTAGCAAAACATAACTGGTGGTGAGACATATAGAATGAAGGGGTTAAGAGCTAAAACTCAGGAACTGGAATGACTGAGTTTGAATTCTGGATCCAGGAATTATTTAGCCGTGTGGCCTTGGGTAATTTCATCACTTTGTGTCTTATTGTCTTCACCTGACGAAGAGTATAATAATAAGTTCACAGGATAGTTGTGAGGTTTAAATAGAATAATATATAAAGAGCATTTAGAACAGGGTCTGGCCTAGAGCAGTCATTTGATTATTATTAACTCTTACTAGAATAAAGTGTGAAGACTCCAAGAATGGAAGACACCTAGTACCTTTAAATGCCTAAGAGAAGACCAGTGTGTGTGCTCTGCAGTGGGCAAGAAGGAAACATGCCCCAAGGTGTGGCCAACCTGAGCGGAGCCAGCACCTGCAGTAATTGTAAACTTGAACACTATCCCACTCATCTTAGGTAAACCTCATAACAGCACTATGAGATAGGTGGGAAAATAATATTATTCCCATTTTGCAGATGAAGTGACTGAGTTTCAGGGAAACCAAAGGGCTTACCGATATCATATGGCTTGGAAATAGCAGAGGCATTACTTAAAACCAGGTTTTCTGACTCCAGATCTTGGGTTCTTTTTCTTAGAACATGCAATATCATTCTCTCAATCCCAGTCATGCCCCAGAGAAATTAAAACTATTTGGGAGATTTTGTTACAAACTCAAAGAAAGAATGGAAAATGATGGGAAATTATTGTTTCATTTCATTTTTAGCCTGTTTGTGTAGATTTTGTTGGATGCCACAAGATTTATGATCCTGTCTGTGGAAGTGATGGACATACTTATCCCAATGAATGTACTCTATGTCATGATAATAAGTGAGTACAAACTTGAATTTTTAAAATATATTTTAAGTTAGTTGTCTTTAAATTTTTATATATCTATCCCTCTGAATCCCCAATCACTATACCAATAACATGAATCTTACCACAAGAAAAACAAAATATCTACTTTTTCCAAAAATAGTTCTCTTTTTTCCTCCTTTTTACATGTCTGGTATGATCATCTGATGTTTAGAAATCACTTATATGATAAAACACTATATTTCTTACAGCAAAACCCTAGATAGCTTGGATTTTTTTAATTTTTTTTTTTTGAGACAGAGTCTCGCTTTGTTGCCTGGGCTAGAGTGAGTGCCATGGCGTCAGCCTAGCTCACAGCAACCTCAAACTCCTGGACTCAAGCGATCCTTCTGCCTCAGCCTCCCTAGTAGCTGGGACTACAGGCATGTGCCACCATGCCCGGCTAATTTTTTCTATATATATATTTTTAGTTGTCCAGATCATTTCTTTCTATTTTTTAGTAGAAACGGGGTCTCGCTCTTGCTCAGGCTGGTCTCGAACTCCTAAGCTCAAATGATCCTCCCGCCTCGGCCTCCCGGAGTGCTAAGATTACAGGTGTGAGCCACTGCGCCCGGCCTGATAGCTTGGATCTTTTTAAAAAGCTCATATACACAGAATATCTTTAACTTTAAAAAAATAATTCTTGGTGATAGCAATAATTTTGTTTTCTAAAGCCTTCAAATATACAAATATAAACTGTATAGATTGAGTGAGCAGAAATGTATTTTTGTAACATTTTTTATTTGTGGATATGAGAGCCAGCCTCAGTAAAGCTTCATTTTCTGAAGTGTCCATAAGCAGATTTAGGTCCTACAGAGAAATAGGTTTGCCACACATTTTCCCTCTCACTCAGCAGCTGAACACTAACGTATGCCAAGCATTATGGTCATCTCTCCTGCTTTCACTGTGCTTGTGACTAAGAGAAAATGGGTCATGAGCCCATACATGATGGCTTCACATAACTTAGGGCAAATGCCAGAAAATGAGGTGTAAGTAAAATGCCGCAGAGTGAACAGAGATACAGACTTCTTCTCGTCAAAAAAGGGTCAAGAACGGATTCATGAAAAGAATGCCATGTCAGTTCGGCTCTGAATGCTGACGGCGTTGAAAGAGCATTCAGGTGAAATAAAGGTGTGGAATGAGGAAAACTAATCGAAGAGATTCCAGAAGTGACCTCAGTTCTTCTGGGATTGACTTGATATGTCTTTGACTCAGGCTCAAAGGACTGCATACATTTCCATTATTCCACTGAATAAATTCCCTCACCTATAACACAAACCCTCTTCTTGGGCTGTTTTAAACAATTTCAGAAAATTCTCAGCGTTCAGCAAGTATTGTGGAAATAGGTCCCCAGGGCAAGAGGTCTAATATCCTAAAGTTTTATATGCGAAATATTTGGTGTTCTGCTTTGTGGTGAATCTGTTTCCACAATTGAGACTTGTAAAGAAATTCGTAACCGCTTGTTACACTTGTTCATTTTCTCATGAACTATGTTGTTGACTTTAAGAGCATACATCATATTTCCACCCAAGGGGAAGAGAAAACAAGAGAACAGCCTTGAAACTTGCGAAATTTCCCAGTGCCAAGAACAAAAGGCCCAATATATAATTGATAGTGAAATATTAGGAAAATATGAGCAGAAAGCTGGGACACCCTATTCCCCTAGCCTTTAAAATCTACCAGTCCCTGCTTGTTCTTTCTATTAATAGTCTTTCAAAACTATGTGGGTATGAGAGGAACAGTCGTATGCCAGAAAACATAACCTCTCTTCTTTTATTTCTCAGATAATAAAACTTAGGTCTAGAGACAAAATGGGGCTTTCTCAAATATAACTTATCTCTTAATGTACTATATTGCCTTTCTGTCGCCCACTGAAGGTCCCAAACAAATCCACTACATAGTAACTAGAGCCAGGCCTGGACTCCGGACGTTGGGTTTTGAGACAAGTAGATAACACCAAGCAAGGGTTTACATATGGTAGTCTCTTTGGTCATTATGTGCTTGGAAGATATATTCAGTGAAGACTTTTTCTATTTCTTCTGTTTCTTCTTAGGGAATCTATACTGGAAAATTCCTGTCTATAGACGAGCACTGTCCAATAGAACTTTCCGTAGTGACAGCAATGTTCTATGTCTGTGTTGCCCAATACAAAACCACCAGCCACTAGCACTTAAATGTGGCTAGTACGATGAGAAATTGAATATTTAATATTCCTTAACTTTAGCTAATTTAAATTTAAGGAGCTATATGTGGATAGTGAACAGCACAGCTATAGAAAATCGATATCATTTACTCTGTTTAGATGCTTGGCCTATGTATGTTAACTGATTTGGAAATCAGTATTATGAGCATAATTAATGACTATGGGACAAGAAAGCATTAAAAACTCTTAAAATGAAACGTCAACAAAATCCAGATAAATGCATGCATAAAAATATATGAAAGTCAGACATCTACCTGTGATAGGGAAACAGAAGAATTTTTGTAAGCCAGTATATTCAAGGAAAGGATGGTTAGAAAAATGAGAGATCCGGAAACAGTCTTCTAAGGAATAATTATAAGGTTTAGAGCTTTTTAGCTTAGAGAAGAAAAAACTGTTTGGTAAAGGTCACGTGGGGGCAAGTAGAGAGGTTTTAATCTGGAGGGAAGGATGCGTAGAACTGGCAGGAGCCATAAGGGGTAAAGATACGATTTACTTTTACAAGACCTCACAGATACGAATCCTCAAGGTTCTAAGAGGAAAGTTCAGTCATTTAGAAGGCCCTGCAATAATAGCCCAGCACCAGCTGGAAAGCCGGTGGCGAGGGCAGTGGCATCAGAAACAAAAGAAGCAATGATGGATTAAAAATTAATTTCAGTAACTGTAACACTGTAACACCCGACCAGATCCGTAAATTCTGTAAGGACAGACATCTTTTCTTTCTGTTGTATTCTTAATGTATGTGATAGTAATCAACAAATATTTGGTGAATGAATGAATAGGTAAATAAATGAAAGAAAGAAAGAGAAATGGAAATAAATCTCAAACCTTTCTATTTTAAATGAAGCTCTTTTTCTGCTACAGTCACTTTTTTGTCAGTAAAGTTTAAGCGGATTTTTTTTTTCCAATCTCTACCACAGGGAGCGCCGGTCTCCTGTCCTCATTCAAAAAGAAGGAGCTTGCTAAGAACCAAGGTTCTGAAATCCCCCAAGGTCGCCACCATGCCTGGCTGGCCTGATTGTTGAATAAATGCATCTGAATACTTCTTGTTCTTAAATGCTTTTCTTCAAAGGTATGTTTGATTGGATCAGGGACAGGGGACCTGGGCAAGACTCAGACTGGACCAAGTTTTACAAAATACAGAAATCCTGTCATTTCAGACAGTTTCCCTCACAATACTTTTTCCTTTCCGCCTTTCTCACATTCTCAGGCCTCTGTCTTGCAGATATTAAGTGACAGGACACAGTTGATCATGAACACTTGCAATCCTGAAGAGAACTGGACTACCATTTTAAGGAATAATTGGAAAATTCTCAGCCCAGAAACATGTTACCCATCACCTTTAGCTGATTGAAATTAGGCTTCCTTGGGATTTAGTTGAGCATCTATTATACTTGGCACAGGTCTAGGCACATGGGCATAGAGCTGCCTGTCTGGTGGAAAAGAGTTCAGATCTTCTGATTTTCCATATATCTCAGAAGGTAGACTGTAGGTTAGACATGATCTTCTCTGAAAGACTATCCCTGACTTGTGAGTAAACTTACAAAAATGAAATCACCTGACTAATATCACCAGCAAACAAAGTGGCAGAGTTAGGCTT
Organism: Propithecus coquereli; assembly: GCF_000956105.1. Lineage (NCBI taxonomy): Eukaryota > Metazoa > Chordata > Mammalia > Primates > Indriidae > Propithecus > Propithecus coquereli. The sequence continues at coordinate 5,222,250 of NW_012151729.1, forward strand.
TTAATTTGGGACTTTTTAAGTTCAAGACTTTAATTCAGGACTTTTCATTCAGGCTTTTAACTCAGGACTTTGATTCGGGCCTTCAAGTCCAGTGCTTCTTCCTGTAAACCACTATCACCTGACATAGATTACTCTTCACCTATTTCTTCTATAGGAACTTCAGATAACATCCTCCTATTAAAAAGGTCTATGCATTTATACCCAGGGACAGGAATAAGACAGAAATAAAGAAGTGCCCCCAAATTAAAAAAAAGTGTCTACAAGTGCTTAAAAAAGAGAAGGAAAAGCAGCTTGAATTTCTGAGCTCGGGAAGAACTAACTATCCGAGAATGGAGAGGCAGGTATTAGGCGAGCAGAGCCTGAGAAACATCAGATTTTCTGATTTATAGCAGGGAATAGATCACCCGTTGAACTAGAAATAACCAATCAGGACTATTCCACACTTGGAAAACACAGTTGCCTGACACTCTATAAAGTTTAGGTTAATTTCTTATGATATTCAAAATGTCCATATTTTGAGGTTTCGATCTGACCACTAGAGGATGCTGTAGGCTGCCAAGCGACCGGGCTGAGCCAGAAGCTAACAGCTCTCAGCAAACACGGTGCAGACAGGAGTTATGGATGCAAGATGGCTTCCAGCACCTGTCTGGGATGCTAGAGGACACTTGAAGGGCACCTCTAATATTAAGGAATTTTCCATGGTAAATGGAATTTAAATCACTGAATGTTACAAATTGTCATGTCTAATTGGACCATTCTACAAGTCTGGAGAGAAGATGCTTGGCGATTATAAGCAGAGGCAAGACATAAACCCAGATTGTCTGCCTTTAATAGTTCTGCTTTCTCTCTGAGCCATCAGAAAACATGTGGATTGCTATGTTCATGGATGATGCTTATGTTTTAAAAGAGATGATTTACAAACCGGAATGTATTTAAAGAAGGGTAACTACCAGTGTTGATAAGAATTGGAAATTTTGCCCTATGATGAGTAGTTAAAAGAAGTAGGAAAGTTGGGGCCGAGAAAAGGGAAACCCTTAGAACTAAGTGGGTCTTTTGAAACAATTTAAAGGATGAGAATGTGAACACCATGAAAGCAGAAATTTTTTCCTTTGTTCAGTGCTGTATTACCGGCTCTGAACACATAGGAGGTGCTCAATTAATATTCTTTTTGTTACATAAATGAATGGGGAAGAGGAATGAACATGTTCTGGTTGCCCCTAAAGGGCAGAGTTTAGACTAATTGGGTAAAGATTAAAGAGATACTAATTTTGGCTCAGTAAGAAAATGTACACTGTAATGTTGAAGATCAGAGGCTCTGATTTAGTGAGCCTGGGCTTGAATCTGGTCCCACTGCTATCAATCCCTGTGTCCTGGGAGAAGTCACGGGATTCTCAAAGTCTCAGTCTCCTCATCTCTAATATGGAGTTAATGATAATGATGCCTTCGTAGAACAATTAGCTCAATGCCTGCCGTATAGTAAGTGTTCAAGAAGTATTAGCTATTATTATTTTTATTATTGTCTTGTAACCCTTTGAGATCACTAAAAAGGCAATTAATCATCTCCTGGTACATACACATTTCTATGATAGGGACTTTACTTCTTTATGTAACAATTCAAATTGCCTTATCGAATTGTCACGGATTTGTGGAAGGCATTTCTCAACTGGGTACAAGATTGGACTAAAGTCTCTGTGCTTTTAACTGTAAAAAATTCCAGAATTATAAACCACACCTCCAAAGTAGAAATTCAAGAGTAGTGACTGAGAATAAATTTTCTGGACTGAGAAGGGTTTTGTAGTCCCAGGAGGGAAGAGGGTAATAAACCTGTTAGGGCCAGAGCTGAGAGAGAGACACGAAGCCTCGTGTGTAGCAAAATGCTATTTAATTTTTATTTTGAGCATCTGGGTGCAGATGGGTGGAGGCGAAAAAACCGCCAACCCCAAAAAAGGAAAAAACCTGGGGTTCAAAAAAGGGTTTTCCAAGGGGGAAAGAAGAAAAACCGCAAAAAAAAGGGAAAGGGGAACCTCGGCCCTAACAAAGGGGAAAAGAAAGCCAACCGGGCCGCAACCGGCCTGTGGTTGAAGTTAGATTTATAACCTTGGACTCTCCAGACTCCTGCGGCTTTTGTTTCACAGGCTTTAGGATAATTTTTGGGTTCCCACCTGAAACAAACCTAACAAAACCCAGCTCACATTATTAGGTCCCCATTCCTGGATAAAGAAAAGACTATAATTGTCATCAAATGCAAGACCACAGAACCACAGGCAAGTTCCAAGAGGGCACAGTCATAGGGTCAATACATTTGTGTAGTTTCCTTTATTGATTTCAGAGTATTTGAAATACGAAGCTATCTGAAGAGAACAGTATAGCCAAAAAATTTTTGTCCCATTGGAGAAGTAAATTTGTATGAGATGAAACATTTTTTAAAAATAAATTACACTAAGCCTCCTGAGAAATAAGAACATGAAAAATATTGACCCTTTATTTCCATTTCTCTGACCAAGTTTATCCCTTAAAAACCTTAGGTTATTCCAAGCGTGCAGAAATAAAATTTATTTGCATAATAAAGGAGGCAATTTCATAAAACTGTACAAAGCTCTTATTTTTCCAAGCTCTAGCACTGCCAACAACTTCCTTTGTTTTCTTTCATTGTTTAAATGGTAGCAAAATTTCAGCTAAAAATATGGAATATGTAGATAGTAAAATGATGTTTGCAAAAAAGAAAGGAACAATATAGACTTTTGTTTTTAAACAAATCAAAAGTTACTAAAAAGCCAAAAAATAACAAAAACAAACAATATAGGCTGGTTGGAGATCAGGTGAAAAGCCTCTTACGTGGGTCAGATGCTGTTTGTGGTTATATGGTTTTTAGATGTGTTAAAAATAAGTAAATAAATCAAATGGAGGTCATGGTTTAGATACCCCAAGGCCAACTGCACATAGCCATGTAACGAAAATTTAAATCATTCTGATTTTCTACAGACAAATCAGTGTACACAGCTCTGTTGCCTTAAAAACAAACAGATGCCAGCCAATCACAAAAAAGGTCAAAAGACTTCTTCATTTATGCTCTATAAATTGTGCAGTAACTGCTGTAAAATTGACATTTCATAC
>NW_012151729.1:5226263-5231507 GCF_000956105.1 Propithecus coquereli
AGAGGGTGGAAGAGACAGAGTTTGGCTGTTTTTAAACTCCCTTACATTAGTTGGTTCCACAGGACATTTGAACTGTACTTTCTTGGAGAATAACTACATCATAAAGTTGATCAACAATAAAAGTTGTTACGGGACCAGGTACCGTGCTAAGATGTTACCCTAGCCGTTCAAGTACTCAGCTGAGCACTGCTGTCATGTGAGAACCATGGAGCAGGATCTGAGTAGTCAAAGGGAGAAAACATATATCTCATGTCCTACCTCTTCTAGCTCCTGCTTTACTCATTTGCTCTAAACTAAGTGTGCATTTTATTTATTCAGTCATTTATTGACTGGCTTTATCATCGTGGGAGAGTTAACAAACTAGAGGAAAGCAACTCTTATTTTATCTGATTAGAATCAGATAGTGCATTTTAATAAAAACGCCACAGAAGTGATGCTTTTCGGTGCATCATGTTAAGGAGACACATGATGTCTATTTGTTCTACTCTTGTTGATGTCAACTTTGATTACTTGATTAAAGCGATACAGTATCCCCCCTCCTTATCCATGGGGAATACATTCCAACACCCCAGTGGATTCCTGACACTGAGGCTAGTACTGAACCCTATATACAGGCATACCATGGAGATATTACGAGTTTGGTTCCAGACTACCACAATAAACAAGCCACATAATTTATTTTTCATGAATTTAAAATATAATCTGGCAAGACCAAGAAAAGTTAGGAAAAAGTAGTATGACATTTCATTTCTCCGACTTCAGGATCAGATCATTGTGCCCTTAATATCCTGTGTGAGGTCCCTCCTAGGAGCAGGAAAAGAGATTAATATTTATTCCATCTGTTGATTCAGGTGACATAAGGGCTGGCTATTATGACCTCAAAAAGTCAACCACTGGCTTAGTTTATTCAAGGGCAACAAGATCGAGCCTGTGCATAAAATTTTATCTCAAGCTTGAAGCTCAAGTGAGATTGCATAAGTAAAGCCACTCTCGTCCTCTCATTTGTATATTTTCTGTAAATATCTAGTTTCTCAAATGCTCTTTGGGCCAGTTTCAACATCTCGTTAATTAATTAATTAATTAAAATAATTGACATGTGCTCATTTTGCATTTGTCTCGGGGTCCTGATTTTACCACTTTGAGAATTATACTTCAACGAAGGTTAAGAGTTTAATAGATTTATTTGACAGATAGATTGAAGTTTTATTAAGGATTGAGAAATTTATTAAAAGGAGAAACGGATGTTAAGAAAAAAAGAAGGAATTTGGACTTAGGGTAAAAGAAAAGAGGTTTCGAAGAGTTGCAATGAGGAGAGCTGCTCCCCTGAAGTCTAAATCCCCATCTCTGGGCTTAATCCTGCCTTTCTTCCATGGCTTTCATTCGGAATTAAATGCACTTGGTCCAGAACCGTGGACCAATGACTCGGGAAAAGCCTTCAGCTTGTAGCAGTAGCTAGAGCCAGGGACAAGTTTAGCAACAGTGTCCCAGGAGGCAGTGGGGCAGTGGGCAGATGCAGAGACCTCAAAGATTTCCTTACAAGGTTTTGTGTCTTTGGTGGGAAAAAGAAAAAAAAATACCCGCAAAAGTCAAACTCCTTCATTGTGCATTTTTCTAACATGGATTTGTTGGCAAGCTCCAGGCTCCCAATTTCACACTTCAGATCGATGGTCAGACAGAAATCGAATAATAATAAAATGTAAATACAGGATGTAAATATTTAAAGAAAGCTGGCTCATACGTATGTGAGACAGACCATGAAATCTGTAAGCTCCACTTTCCGCCAACTCTTTTGTCCATCAGTCCCTCTGCACCTGGAATGCCTTTCAGAGGGAAATAAGTACTTAGCTGTTTGCGGGACCTAAGGGATAATTTGGGGGTCTCGAGGTAGGAGGTGTCAGGGAAATTTTTCAAAAACTTGCAGGCCTGAAGGCAAAGATTGGGGCTTTCAAGGCTTTCGTAAGAAAGGTTCATATCTGGGGGAGGGGTTTATGTAATAGAACAGCTGGAATTCAGAGAGCTCCTTGTACATGCCAGACATGTGCTCAGGTCTTTACAAACATAATTCACTTAAGTCTCCATTTAGTAGACAAAGGCAGCTATTATCCTGGCCTCATAGATGAGGACAATGGGCTGAGTGAGGATAGGGTTACCAGGTCACACGGTTAGGTGGTGGCAGGATCAGGACTGAAACCAAGGAAGAGGCCAAGCTGGTTGTGGGAGAGGACACAGTTTGGAACTCTGGGAAAGTCAGAGTCGACAAAGGCCATTTTTTATTGGCAACCCACTTCTCAAGGTCCTTGGGAATTTTCTGAATGAAAATCATGATGTTCCCCCAGGGCCTCAGCTGCCCTTTGCAACCAAGATGCTTCCTTTGCAGCAGCATAAGTTCCGTGATGATTTACCCGGCTGACTGTTATTAATGCCTGATCCTCAAGAGCACCAAGCCTAGGGAGGCAGGGAGAAGGGACCCCACGCAAGTTGGGTGCTTAGAATGCCCTCAAGTTTCCCCACATTTCCCCAAAGCCAGAGTGCTGCGGCCTCTCCTCTTTATTGCAGGTGAAAACGAAACTTTTGACAGTGTATCCTTCTGAATGCAAGAAGTTAGCTGTCTGCTTAGAAGTAATTCCTCCCTCTCCCTCAACCCCAACACCCAATCCATCAGCAAGTCCTCGCACTTCTACCTCCAAAATGGATGTGAAACGGTCCAATTTTTCTTTATATCCACTACCACCACCCTAATCTAAACATTCTCATCTCTGGCTCAGGTGACCATAGCATGCTAACTGCTGCGTCCACTTTCACCTACCATCAGTACATTCCCATCGCGATTTAAACCAAATTCAAACTCTTCAACAACGCTTCGTACCATTTAAGAAAAACTCCCGTTACCCTAGGGTGGGCTGCAAGAGCCTGAGTGATTTAGTCCTGACCCAGCCTCCCAACTTCCCTTCACGCCCGTTTCACACACCACATCCCAGCTTTCCCGGCCTTCAGAGACATTTCTTGTCCCTGGCTTTCTCTCCTCAGAGCTCATCCCTCCACACAAAACTCTCTTTTCTCAGCTCTCACATGACTCACATAACCCAAATGTCATTTCTCAGTTTAAACGTCACACCTCTGTGAGTCACTCCCACTCACCTTACCCTTAGTCCTGCTTCATGCTCTCCGTCTTTCATTGCTTCACAGTACTGGAGAAAATTCACTACTGTTTTAGTGGCTGATTTTTTGTTCTTTTGCTGCCCCACCCCCTAGACTCCAAGCTCCGCAAGGGCAGGAACTATGTCTGTTTTATACTGTACTCCCTGGCCCATGTTCTCTACTCCTACTGCTGTTGTAAGACATTTTGAATCCCTAAACACTGTAAAAATTATAAAAAGTATGATGCTTACCATAGAGAACTAAAAATAAAAACCATACTAAAGTTAAAATAAAACTTGCACATACACTGAAATTAAACTGGCTTCTTTGTAGATTTTCTGATTGCAAAATTTTGAAAAAGGTCATTGAAACAGAACTTTTCTCTTTTCTTTGGTGTCTCTGATTTTTTTGTTAACCTAAGCCCATGTGGTATCTGCCATTTGGGTAATATACAACTGCCCAGGACCTGTAAGGGAAAAATTGTTTCTTGTTTCAGCCTCAGAGCAAAGGTTTGTATCATCATGTAAATCTTACTTAATAAATCTGTAATGGAGCAGTGGCCACTGTTAGCATCATACCTCTGTTTCTACTGTAGGAAGAATTACTCTTTTGGTCTCTCTTCATTCCTTCTGATCCCACACAGCTTGTCAGCTCCTTAGCTATTGATAAACCTTAGTCCCCTATATAAATAAACAAAAGAAAAACGGAGGGAAGAAGTTGTGTGTTTTTGAGTGTTCAGAGAAGGAGAAGGCAGATTCTTTCCACAAACATGTAAACGACACGCAATAGGTATTAGGGTCCAACAAAAATTGAGTAACATGCCATCTTCTTCCACATATCAGGACTTGGATATTTGAAACTACCTGTCCCCACTCCAGCTCTCATTCCCCCCGGTGATATTTCCTCTGGGCTCCCAAACTAGGTTATAGCTTTCCTTTGTCTGCTCTCAGAGCTCCCTGTATTTCTCTTTTGTAGTGCTCAACATAATTTCTTTTAAGTAATTATGCAATTTCTCTTTCCTTTTAGACTATAAGCTCCATGAGGGGAGTGCTCATGTAATCTGACTCACGGTTACATCCCTGGTACCTAGTACCAGCACACAGTAGCAGCTAGCTGTAAGCATTTGTTAGATTAGTGAGTCAATAAATGAATAAGTGAACAGTATCCCTAATCTCAAAGGGCTTACACTAAAATAAGAGAGAAAGACAAAGAAAAAATATCTATCATTCACCATCGCGAGTGTAGTAATTCAGATGTATCAGCGGACCATGGGAACCTCAGTTTTAATGCTAGTGGTATCTGTGAGGATGCCCTGAAGGAATTGATAGATAAATCTTAAAGGTTGAAAAGTTGGGGAAATGAAGAAAGTTTGAGAGGAAACAGGGTAAGGAAAGAGAGAAGAGTCCACCTGCTATGGAGAGAGTCATCTATAAGATGGTTGGCCACGGGAGTGTAGAGGTCACGGGAGAGTTCTCCTAATATATTTGCTTACTGATACTGCTGATAAAGAGTCCACAGTGAAGTCAGAATGATATCCTTATTCTTAGCAAACTCAAGAAGATCCTTACAGTGAAGTTAACTCAGGAACAGAAGAATAAAGGCTTCACGTTCTCACTTACTAGCAGGAGCTAAGCTATGGCTATACAAGGACACACAGAGTGGTATAATGGACATTGGAGACTCAAAAAGGGAGAGGTGGAAGGGGGTGAGGGATGAAAAATTACCTATTGGGTACAATGTACTTTATCTGAGTGATGGGAAAGTCTAGATTTCACCATTATACAATATATACATGTAACAGAATTCAACTTGCACATCCTAAATCTACTGAAACAAAAAAGAAGGTCCTTACTGCTTGCATTTAATGTTCTCTGTAAATATACAATGTGTTAATAATCTCTTATAGAGAAGAAAGGGGATAAACAGCAGTCACTTCTGAATTCCTTTTTTTTTTTGCCACTTTTTTTGGGGAAATCAGGGCATTTGACTATCTCCAAGATAAACATCTCCAGAATTCCTTATAGTCTGCTGACTACTGGTCTGCAGTCATAACAGCAAGTTTGTAGAATAATCCTGAGTGATTTGAGTATTTTGGAAACATCCAGA
>NW_012151729.1:5233312-5233682 GCF_000956105.1 Propithecus coquereli
AGATATTGATGCAACATTAGGTGAACGTTAACTTTTAATATTCTTTTATTTGAAATTTCTCCTATCTCCTGTCTAAACTTTTTGTATGAGTTTATGTTTATGTTCTGTTTTTTTGAATTAAAAACAAGAGCACGATAGATTTCTAACTTATTATTACAGTACAGGGGTAATATTATTATTATTACAATATGACACTGCATTATTATTACCATATGTGAGCCATTATAGTATTGCTATTGTTATTATTATTATTACCATATATGTGCTGTTCATCAGGGATCTGAGTTACATGCAAATCAGACCCAAAGATGTTCTCAGGAATGTAACTCATCTGTAACCTGGGGACTGCCTGAATATGTGAACAGATAAT
>NW_012151729.1:5236922-5239448 GCF_000956105.1 Propithecus coquereli
ATGCCTCCAGGTCCTCTTCGGAGGGGGAACTGGAAAAACAGTGAAAGCAAGTAACTCACCTGAGAACCGGAAATAGTGCAAAGGAATCAAACAGACTCTTATTTTATTACAAAGTGCAGCCACTCACTTTGCTTTTTAACAACCTCGAATGGCATTGAGTAAAAGAGGCTATAGAGGACAAACACAATCAGAGTAATAATGATCTACTATAATTTTCTCCATATTTGTTATTAATACATTTTATTGGAAAACCACAGAAAATGCGAAAAATAGCTAAGCCGTTTCGTATGTTTCGATCTAGATTTCAATCACATTTTAATTATTCTCTTCCCGTGCCCATCCACCCTCGCCCCATTTTTAAAGACCCGGAGTCCAACGTAGGAGCGACCAAAAGCATCCCAAAGGACAGCGCCACAAATTCGCTCCCCTCCAGCCCCTGCGGCTTGCTTCGCCCATCTCCCCTCCCCCTTAGCCTGGCCGCTTACCATTGGCCATTGCCATGACAACCAGCAGCTGCCGGGCCGGCAGCCTCTACCGCAACAGGGGTGGGGCCGTGGGGGAGGAAGAGGGAGAGGAGGAGCCAGAGGAGGTGTCTGCTGCAAGTTCCTGGCTGCTTCCGAGCTCACCCCATCCTCCGAAAGGGAGGAGGCCCGAGTGGTGATGCTGCTGCTGTTGCTGCCGCCGCCGCCGCCGCCGCCGCCGCCTCTGCTGCTGATACTCTAGTGGGGCTGGAAGGGTGGTTCCTATTCGCACCGTCGCCAACCAGAGACGGAGGGAAAAAAATCCCAGCAGCCGCTGCTGATGTTGGGTTCGGAGGCTGCATCCGACTTGGTCACAAGGAAAATGGATTCAGGTTGCATCTCTCTCTCCTTTAAACAGCTTCTCCGGGTCTCAGCATGGTGAGTAGGGGACACTGGGGCTACCTTCGTGGTTTAGCACGTTATTAAATGACCTGTGTATACATTTGGGGCCTGCACTTGAACAATGACTCCCGTCCCTCAGGCTGGGGTTGGGGGGGGTTGTGGAGAACGAAATGGGGATGGAGGGAGAGGAGGGTTGCCAGGAAGACAGAAGTGAGAAGGCAACCAATTGTATTTTGTTTTTTTTTTTCTTTAAAGGATGTTCTGATTTTATCTGCAACTGGCTCAGAATGCAGACTGAGCCACTTGGTGCCTTTCCTCCCAAGCTTAGCAACAGAATGGGGGGGGTGGAAAAGGAGCTAACAACAAGAAGGGGTGTTATTGAAAGGAGTCATTTCATTTGCAGCTCTCACATATAGGGTTGGGCCTTCTTGAAAACACATTTGGTATCTCATAAGCTTCTCCGACTCATTAGAAGGTGGTTTTGCTTATTTTCTTTATTGCTAAGAAAAAGTAGCCACAGAATTTAGCATTCTATTTTATATTCTAATGTACTCTTGTTGAGAAACCACTTATGGATCCAGAGTTACATTTTTAGGATGTAGATTTTATTGTGCACATACACATATATAACTTATCGATATACATATCACATATACACATGTTACTGAGCATTTATATTGCATTTATGAAGCATCTTAATATGTAGAGTGCGCTAAGCAATCATTTTCATGGGTTATAAATGTCCTTGCATGTTTGGAAGTAATTGCATATTTTTGAAACTATGCTTCTGATTTGCGTTATTATTCATTGGCTTCATCTGGATTAATGTGAGATTTATTCTTGTTATTGTCTCTTAGTTTCATTGTAACCAATTAGGACATATGCCTAATCCGTATCATAGAACTAGACGCGAATTCAGAGCCTGCCTCTTTTCTTTATTTTTAATAGGGTTTGTGGAGAGTGATATCGAGGGCCCTGAATTTACAATGATGAGAAAGGGAGGTGGCTTGTGGTATTATTTTGTGTCCAACATCTTGCCAAATGAATGTTGAAACAAATCAGTGTTCTTGAAATTCCACCCCAACCTTTTCATGTTTGTGCCTTGTGTCCCAGGAAGCACAGCTGAGCTGGAAGGTGAAATGAATTCATTTGATTTAATAGTGCTGCTATCTGCTGTTCATTCCTTCAGTATCCAGGCACCATTTTACAGTTCTCTCAAATGTTGTATTATGGGTCTGCTTCTGTTAAGTGATTAAGTAGGAAAGGAGAATTGTTTTGAAAATTTAGGTGTTCCCAAGTACCATAGCCTAGCCATTTCCAAATTAGTCTGCTTATACAATGAAATGAAATAAGAGAGTAAGCAAAGCTTAGCAGGAGTACATGTGGCTTATAGCTGAAACAGGGGGCTATTGTAGTTTACAAATGCTTACTGAGATCTGCTTGACCTTTTATTATGTCAAGGCTTTAAGGCAGCTCAGGAGACTAAAGACGCCTGAGATGAGTAGGGTGCATGGCTCCATTACCACCCAGGATAATGGATTTTATTGAATAAAAGCCAGAAAAATCCTTGCAGGTAAAAGTGTATTAGAAATATTGCATTCATCATTTTATCCATCAGTCTTTTCTCTAACAATATCGTTGTCAGTGCAGATATTTTTTACAA
>NW_012151729.1:5239498-5241789 GCF_000956105.1 Propithecus coquereli
AATTTTCTTTTTTAATTAAAAATTATTGTAAATGAAGTTGAAGTCTCTGTTTTACTAAAACAATTAAGAATTTGTTTTTATTCCTTTCTTTGGGACCACTCCCTTGACCATGCCAATATTTATTTATGTTCTCCTGAAGCCAGAGTCAAATTTCATTTTAAAATGAATACGTGACAAATCAAGTAAATCATAAATAATTAAAATAAATACTTAAAGAAAACTATTATTAAATAATGATAACAATGCTACATGGATACGGCCAAAAATGGGAAAGTAGTATTTGAACGGTTACATTGGGGAACTGTTCGAATAGGAAACACCAAACTTGTCTCTCCCCCAACTGACCCCTGAGCAGTGACTTCTGTGTTTGTGTTGATGCGAGGAGAGGGAAATCTATTAATAGAATCACCTCGACCAAGTCAGCTCTTCTCGCTAAAGACGAAATGCTGTCACGAGGCCAGCTGGGAAGGTTCCGTCACCTGGGTGTCTGCGCTTCTATAGCCTGCAGCTTCTTTCTCTGTCTACTTACAGGGCCATCCTTGTAGACAAGGCAAAATGCAAAAAGAAACGAGATGATCACAACCCATCCCTTTATGTCATTCAACTACACTGTATCGTGCTGATTTGGAAGTGTGTGCGGCTGTGTGGACTGTTGGGGCTCTGGTGGAAGGCAGGGGCCATTAGCCTCACAAAGTAAGGTGCAGGTCTCCTTGGAAAGGACAGGGAGCCAGCATCAGGTGCCGAGGAAGAGCTGCAACTCCTTCCTAGACCACATAGTTACCTTCAAGTCAGTTTTGTTAGAATAAGCCCCTGGCATCAAAAGTGACCCCATGCAGGAAAACATCTTCTCATGTTTTAATATGAATTACTTACAAGTGAGTAACAAATAATTTTAGATAACATTTGTTGAACAGTTACTATGGGCTAAACATTGTGCTAATGCTTTACATACATCATCCCATTTAATTCTTATGATTCATGAGGTTCTATGATTATTTCCATTTTACAGATGAGGAGACATAGGCTCAGGGAAGTTAATTAATGTGTCTCAGATTATATCTACAGTAAATACTGGCACCAGAAATGGAGCCTAGACAGTCTGACTCTGAAACCTGTATTAATCCCATTTGAATTTATAAATAAGTCTGAGTTAAGAACAAAGATTATCTCCATTCCATGGAGGAGTAGCAGAAAACTATAGTGGTTAGAAGAGCAAATGTTAGGGTGAGAAGGGTCAGTTTTAATTCTGGCTCTGCTGTTTATTAGTCATGTGGATTTAGGAAGTTTATCTAACTCCTCTAAGATTTACAATGCCCTCAACCGTCAGGTTTTGGAGGACATTTAATGCCTTAGGGCCTCTAAGTCTTTGCCACCACCACCATCATCATCACTATCATCATCGCAGCTATCAAGTATTTAGTGTTTTCTCACCTTAATTTTTTCTACCTCGAACCTGAAATTGCCATGTTGTTTACTTAACCTCTTAGTTTAAGAGGTGGCTATAATGTACTACTATATGACTAATAATAGTAGTAATAGTAAACATTATTGTACACTTACCAAACGTCAAGTGCTTTTAGTGCATTATATCATTCGATCTTTACAACCACTGCATGAGATAAATACTAATGTCATCTATAATTTATAGTTAGAAACAGAACTTTCCTAGAACTCCACACTGCTGATTTCACTTCCCTTTTCCCTCCCTACCACGCTGACTGCCAGCTGACTTTGGAACTCCATGAAAATGGCATGGAATTGCCTGCAGGAAATCGAACACTCCAGGAGTTTGACACTGAAAAGATCTGGCACTGTCTCCCAACTGGTGCTACTAAGAACCATAGATGTTCAAAGGAATTTACATTTCCTCTACTCTAACTTCCTTTTCCTCAGGGAAGTGTCAAATGCCTCCAGGTCCTCTTCGGAGGGGGAACTGGAAAAACAGTGAAAGCAAGTAACTCACCTGAGAACCGGAAATAGTGCAAAGGAATCAAACAGACTCTTATTTTATTACAAAGTGCAGCCACTCACTTTGCTTTTTAACAACCTCGAATGGCATTGAGTAAAAGAGGCTATAGAGGACAAACACAATCAGAGTAATAATGATCTACTATAATTTTCTCCATATTTGTTATTAATACATTTTATTGGAAAACCACAGAAAATGCGAAAAATAGCTAAGCCGTTTCGTATGTTTCGATCTAGATTTCAATCACATTTTAATTATTCTCTTCCCGTGCCCATCCACCCTCGCCCCATTTTTAAAGACCCGGAGTCCAACGTAGGAGCGA